>NC_090319.1:248711532-249014562 GCF_040869045.1 Eurosta solidaginis | reverse complement strand
AAAACCACAAGGGAAGCTAGACGTCGAAAAGCTTCAATCACAAAAGACTGCCAATGATTTCGCAACTCGACTCTCACACCTGCTCTCTGAGAGCTCAACTCATCCTGAAAGAATACAGGAGCAGTGGGAGCATATTTCCAAAGCACTTCGTACTGCCGCCGAGGAAAAAATTGGTTACCGGCGACCACGAAAAAAAAACTGGTACGATGAAGAATGCCGCGTTGCAACTGAAAGAAAAGACGCTTCCCAAGGCAGTCGGTTCTATGTACCGGAGCGACTCGGGATTTTTCCCGACCAAGGACTGTCATTTCAGTGTGACCCCATTTAATTTGTTTCGTCCCTCCCACAAATTGTCATCCTCCCAGCAGCTCCTTGCAGCAGGACTGCTACATATTCTCTTACTCCGGGAAGGTATCGAACCCAATCCGGGTCCGTCTCCTGACCCCGGTCATGAGAAATGGTTTTGCTGCATTTGCCAGAAAAGAATCTTTTTAGGACGGTCATACTCTGTTCAGTGTGTCTCGTGCAAGGGATGGTTGCATCGGACAGGTTGTTCTGGGCTTGATCCCAAAACCCGACGTCCACGTAACTTTTATAAATCTTTTGTGGCTCCTTGCTGCTCACATCCAAGGGCGTCCCGTAGTCTACGCCTAAGCGTATCCCCACTACCTTCCAGCAGCTTCGCTGCTCAGCAAGCCACAACAAGTACCCGCTGCTGCTCGCGCCCCACGGCGCCAACAACTCAAACAGCTGATACCACTCATAACTACTACCTTCGTAGAAGAGCTGTTTGCAATGCTGAGCATCAGCCCCTGCCCCCGTCTTTTTCTCCCCCCCCTCTTTTCTGGCAGCAATCGTGCAGGTCAGGGAAACAGACTTTTAGTCCCTGCCTCCGTTTGCACCGTCTGCCAGCACAGAATATATAGGTTTGCGACATCCGCTCAATGCAGCTCCTGCCTTGGGTGGTGCCACTTTCCTAGCTGTTCTGGTCTCCGCGACGGCAACCCCCCGACGGGTTTCATCGCGCCATGTTGCCAGGTCGCAAACCCAAATCATCCGAGTACCCCAATGCTTGCCCAAGGGCGCCCAGTCCCAAGGCCACAACAGCAATTGCGTCGTGGCCTTCCACAACCTAGGCGTAGTCACCCCTCACTTACCCCTAGAGTGGCGGCGTCACCCCTCATGCACTTCAGAATTCTGCAGTTCAACTGTAATGGACTAACTGGGAAGATTACGGAGATAGTCGATTTCATGAAGCGGCACAACATCCGCATTGCTGCGATTCAAGAGACTAAACTCACAGCAAGATCTGCGTTGCAGACCTGCTCTGGTTATAATGTCCACAGGAAAGACCGCGAGAGCGGAAATGGAGGCGGCCTCGCGTTTATTATACACCACTCTGTGCAATATCATATATTTGATCCTGGCATCGACCGCAGTGACAATGTCTTAGAACGTCAAGGCCTATCTGTCCGGTCAGGCGATGCAAATCTAGAAATCATCAACATCTACATCCCTCCTGTCACCTGTTGCCCCAGTGGATACCGCCCTAATATCGAGGCCTTACTCACTGGCAACAATCGCATTATCTTAGGCGATTTCAATGCCCATCATGACCTATGGCATTCAAACTTGCGGGCGGACAGTAGGGGTGAGATGTTGGCGGATCAAATAGACGAGACGACGTTCTGCACAATAAACGGAGACGCCCCCACACGTATGGTAGGAAGCTGTCATAGCTCGCCAGATATCTCAATCGTGAGCGCAGAACTCGTAAACTGCGTCAACTGGAAGCCGATGGTAACATTGGCATCCGACCACCTGCCCATACTTATTTCGTTCGAGCGTACCGCCGACTTCATCGTCACCGGAAAACGCACTTTCATAAACTTCAAAAAAGGAAAGTGGGAAGAATATAAATCTGCAACAGACAGCAGCTTTGCTGCCCTCCCTATCCCGACTGATGCCCGCCAAGGGGATCGTGCCTTCCGTAAGGTCATTGAATCCGCCTCGGCACATTTCATTCCCGCCGGGAGAATTCCCGAAATCCGGCCCCACTTCCCGGCGGAGGCCGCGAGCTTAGCGAGGGAACGCGACCTTATAAGACAGCTTGATCCAGGCGACCCCCAAATAAGGGATATAAACCAACGCATCAGATTGCTTGTGGACGAACACAAGCGGGCGAAATGGGAAGAGCACCTAAGAGGTTGTAACCTCTCTACCGGTGTGGGTAAACTTTGGTCCACCGTAAAGTCCCTATCGAATCCGACTAAGCACAAAGACAAAGTTTCCATCGCCTTTGGCGATAAGGTGCTGTCGGATGCGAAAAAATGCGCGAGCGCTTTCTGCCGACAATATATAATGCATCCTACGGTCGACAAAGATAGACGGAGAGCCAATAGACACGCACATAAACACAAACTCAGCGCTCACCAATTACCATCAACGCTAGAGAGGTTGAGGACGCCATTGGTCGCGCTAAACCATCCAAAGCAGTGGGCCCAGACGGCATAGCCATGCCGATGCTTAAAAACCTAGGGAAAGAGGGTTTCAAATATTTAGCGCATGTCTTCAACCTGTCTCTTTCCACCTTTGTCATACCCGAGAAATGGAAAATGGCCAAGGTGGTCCCGCTACTAAAGCCTGGGAAACCAGCTAACGTAGGTGAG
Organism: Eurosta solidaginis; assembly: GCF_040869045.1. Lineage (NCBI taxonomy): Eukaryota > Metazoa > Arthropoda > Insecta > Diptera > Tephritidae > Eurosta > Eurosta solidaginis. The sequence goes on along the minus strand of NC_090319.1, from coordinate 249,011,893 downwards.
TCATATCGTCCGATATCTCTCCTATCGCCAGTGGCAAAGGCGCTTGAAGCCATTTTGCTCCCTTATTTCCAAGCACATTTGCAGCTAGCCCCTCATCAGCATGGCTTCAGAAAACTCCATAGCACTACCTCCGCGCTAAATGTCATTGGCACCCAGATAAATTGCGGTTTGAATCAATATCCCCACCATAGAACAGTACTCGTAGCGTTAGACCTATCAAAAGCTTTTGATACGGTCAACCATGGCTCGTTACTGCAAGACCTGGAAGGGTCCACCCTTCCCCCATGTCTTAAAAGGTGGACGGCAGGCATCGGTGCAATTCAGAAACGAAACATCAAAACAAAGGAGAATTAAACAAGGGGTGCCACAGGGTGGTGTCCTATCCCCGCTTTTGTTTAATTTCTACATATCTAAGCTACCTTCACCACCGGAAGGAGTCACAATCGTTTCCTACGCCGATGACTGCACAATAATGGCCACAGGCCCAGGCCCAAAGATCGATGAGCTATGCAATAAAATAAACGGCTATCTCCCTGATCTCTCCAGTTTTTTCGCCTCGCGAAACCTGGCATTGTCACCGACTAAATCTTCCGCGACCTTATTTACAACAAGGACGCCCCAAATGTCGACCATATTGAACATCCACGTCGATGGCACTACGCTACCGACTGTCCTACACCCCAAAATCTTGGGTGTGACGTTTGATCAGGATCTACATTTTGGTGCGCACGCAACCGCAATTGTTCCAAGAATTCAGAGCCGTAATAAAATCCTCAAATCCCTTGCTGGCAGTACCTGGGGAAAATATAAAGAAACGCTCTTGACCACATAAAAAGCAATTAGCCAGCCGATTACGTGCTACGCGTCACCCATATGGTCGCCAAGCCTAAAAACCACCCACTGGAAGAAACTACAGGCCTGCCAAAATACTGCTCTCAGAATCGCCACGGGCTGTCTTCTTATGTCCCCAGAACACCATCTGCATAATGAGGCGAGAATACTCCCCATCAGGGAGAGAAATGAGATGCTGACCAAACAGTTTCTGTTGAATACCCAGAAACCTGGGCATCCCAACAGACATCTGATTGACGAACCAGCACCGCCTAGGGGCCTAAGGAGTCATCTCCGTAAGCATTTTGAGGAAATACGGCACCTGAGAACCCAGCCGTATGAAGCGGAAAAACACAAGCAGGTCCTTGGTGAACTCCATAGACAGGCGTCGGACCTTTATGTCGGGAATTGCCCGGTGAATCCAGTACTTGAAGAAAAATATCCAGAACTCGCAGAAGAGGAACGCATACTCCCCAGGGAAACGCGTGTCACTCTTGCTCAACTTCGTTCTGGATACTGTAACAGGTTAAACTCTTACCTATCCAGAATCAACCCCGACATACAAAATGTATGCCCTGCTTGCAATGTGTCCCCACATGACACCAACCATCTCTTTAATTGTAATGTGGAACCAACGCCTCTAACACCCCTCTCCTTATGGTCCACCCCTGTTGAAACGGCAAGTTTCCTTGGACTCCCGTTAGAGGATATTGATGACAATTTGTGATCGGTCGCGGCTATTTAGGTGGGGCGAGCATTGCTACAACAACAACAACAACGCTGCCTACAGGGCTACGTTAAAAGCGAGCGCGACAAGAGGAATGTGTGAACGCTATCGTGAGTTGAAAAGGGAAGCGAGACGCCTTTTCAGGAAGAAAAAAGCAGAAGCAGAAAGGCGTGAGTGCGAGAAGCTTGAGCTGCTTGCCACCAGGAATAACGCCCGAAAATTTTACCAAAAAATACGGCGACAGACGGAAGGTTTTAAGACCGGGGCAAACTCCTGTAGGAGCGAAAACGGCGACCTTGTAACTGATGTCCAGAGATTGCTTAGATTATGGAGGGAACACTTCTCTGTTCTCCTAAATGGAGGCAGCAATTCAGCGCGCAGAGATGAAGAACCCGATCCCGCAATCGATGATGATGGAATATATGTCCCCCCGCCCGATTATGACGAAGTTAGAATAGCAATAACCAGATTGAAAAACAACAAGGCCGTGGGCGCTGATGGATTGCCTGTGGAGCTATTCAAATATGGGCGGACGAGGGCATGCCCGACGGTTGGAATCTAAGTGTTCTTTGCCCAGTCCACAAGAAGGGGGATACTGCAAAATGCACCAACTATCGTGGAATCAGCCTTCTTAATATCGCATATAAGGTCCTTTCAAGTGTATTGGGCGAAAGATTGAAGCCCACCGTGAACCGGATGATTGGACCTTATCAGTGCGGCTTCAGACCTGGTAAATCTAACATCGACCAGATTTTCACAATGCACCAAATCTTGGAAAAACCCGTGAAAAGAGAATCGACACACATCACCTCTTCGTCGACTTTGAAGCCGCCTTCGACAGCACGAAAAGGAGCTGCCTATATGCCGCTATGTCTGAATTTGGTTTCCCCGCAAAACTTATACAGCTGTGCAAAATGACGTTGAGCAACACCATCAGCTCAGTCAGAATTGGGAAGGACCTCTCCGAGCCGTTCGAAACTAAACGAGGTTTCAGACAGGGTGAATCCCTATCGTGCGATTTCTTTAATTTGATGCTGGAGAAAATGATACTAGCTGCAGAACTTAACCGCACTGGAACAATATACTATAAAAGCGTGCAATTAATGGCATATGCTGATGACATTGATATCATCGGCCTAAACGCCCGCGCTGTTAGTTCTGCTTACTCCAAACTGGAAAAAGAAGCGGTAAAGATGGGTTTGATGGTGAATGAGGACAAAACGAAGTACCTGCTGTCATCGAGCAAAGAGTCAGCGCATACGAGCCTTGGCAACAACGCTACTGTTGGCAGCCATAGTTTCGAAATAGTAAAAGACTTCGTTTATTTGGGAACCAGCATCAACACTAGCAACAACATCAGCACTGAAATCCAGCGAAAAATCAATCTTGCCAATAAATGCTACTTTTGACTAGGTAGGCAATTGAAAAGTAAAGTCCTCTCTCGGCGAACGAAAATCATACTCTACAAGTCACTTATCGTACCCGTCCTGCTATATGGGGCAGAAGCATTGACCATGACAACAGCAGATGAAGCGGCTTTGGGAGTGTTCGAGAGAAAAGTTCTTCGAAAGATTTATGGACCTCTACGCGTTGCCGATGGCGAGTACCGAACAAGATTTAATGATGAGCTGTACGAGCGATACGCAGACACCAACATAGTCCAGCGAATTAAAACGCAGCGGCTGCGCTGGCTAGGCCATGTTATGCGAATAAAAGATAATGCTCCGGCCAAGAAAGTGTTTCTATCGGAACCCGCCTATGGAAGCAGAGGTAGAGGGCGGCCCCCACTCCGTTGGAAGGACCAGGTGGAAAACGATTTAAACTCCCTTGGTGTGACCAATTGGCGCCGGTTGGCGGAGCGAAGGAGCGACTGGCGCGTCTTGTTGGACGGCCATAACCGTTTAGACGGTTAAGCGCCAATAAAGTAAGTAAGTAAGAGAGGCTGAACTTACGGCGCGTTTGTTAAGGCCGGTGTTATCAATATCATCAGCATACGCCAGAAATTGTACGCTCTTATAATAGATTGGGCCATCACGGTTTATGCTTCTAGAATAATCTTCTCCAGCATTATGTTAAAGAAATCGCACGAAAATCAGCCCCCTCGTCTGAAGCCTTATTTGGTTTCGAATGGCTTGGAGAAGTCCGGCCCAATCCTTATGGAGCTGGTGATGCTGCTTAACGTCATCAGAACGTTATTAAATTTGCAGCATCGCTGACACAGTAAATTAGTTTTATTTTCTTTCAAGTTGTCTTCGGAACACTTTGCATTATAGGGATCATCTTAATGATGAACATACTTACGTTTCATTAAACATAAGGGTCGAAGTAGCAATAATGCATATGAGAACAACAAAATAAATGTGATGAATTTCAATGTGAAAATATTGCGTATACGCACCAGTGGCTGCAACAGACCGGCATTTCTGGTTGACTTACGCCATCCTACGCCATGCCACCCTACAATAAAGCGCACGTACCATGAAACATGCCACAACAGCTGCACATTTGAAAAAAATGCACCTGCATAAATAATTTTCCGAACTTTAATCTCACTCTGTCATTGACTGCGCCACGTCCAGCGCCTAAAGCTTAATTTATGCAAATTAATGTGCACTTTGACAGCCGAAAAGCATAACCTTGGGGGAATGAGCATAGGAAGGTGTTGTAGGCCACTTTAATACATACGTACATATGTACATATGCACAGTTGACACATGTCTACATAAATATATGACAGATCAAACATCATAATGATGCATTTACTACATGATTACTGCGGTGCGTGATTCAGATTTCAGGAATTTTACAATCGTTAATTGCAATTTGGCAACATTCAATCTGGTTGGAGGCCGAAAATTGACAGCAGGAGGAATATCATCTATTTAAGTAAGGAAAGTATTTCTGTAACTATGTGACTAGGTTAAACACTCTTTAAATGTGACATTAACAAAAGCTTTGTAGTTTGTTAACGGCTCTGACAAACTACAAAGGTTTTGTTAATGTAAGAATTGTGCATAATAAGCTAAAGGAATCAAATTGCAGTAAGTTGTGTTTGCTCGACCATTTGAAATTAAGGTAGAGGCAGGGGCTCGACCGCTAATACATGTCCAAAAGTGTAGGAGTGTGAAAATAGGTGTGAAGGCCGAAATACGTATCTTTATTGCAGAGATATTTGCAAAAAAAATATTCAGAAAGGTGTTCCATCGCATATCTACTGTTAAACCCATCCAGGGTTATGTTTGTAGAGCGCCGTTCCGAATACAGAGAGGTGTTCAATGCTAAAATACCATTGATCGCAGCATCGGCTTCGGAACGGTCCGAGTTATTTTTAGGTTTTAGTGAATATCTTTTGATCGAAGCAAACCTTTTTATATCCACTTTCATATTATTAACACCGGGATCAAAACTCGACATTTTTATAAGTGTTTTAATTGTGATATAAAGTCAACGGGCGTTCATTGTTGGTGAATTAGCAATGCTGTACAAGTAAAGCTGTTGTATTGTAGACAGTGCATTTCCTCATCCTTTAAGAGCAACCACTCACAAATTATCATTAAAGTAGTAATAGAGACATTGTTTTGAGAGATGTTGATTTCACATTACAATTGAAAATATGGTTAGTGACATATGGGGACACATCGCATGCAGGACCTACATTACTAAGATCGAGGCTGAGATTGGAACGTTAAAATCTAGTATCTGCTTTCTATTTCTGCGAGAGTTGCGTAGACTTTATTGATAACGGGGATCACAGGACGGAAACTGGCAAAGGTGTTTGCCATCCCCGTGTTGATTATATATAGGAACTCCTCGTGTTTTTTTAGATTTAAGCGATGAGTTTATAAATTCCGAATCTCATGCTTGTGCGTGTGCCGATATTTTCTTACCTGCCTGGGAGGCGGGGCTAGATTAACCAGTTGCTTTCTGGTGTGTCTTGATTGGTGACAATTCAGCAAAAACTGTGTAGCATTTCAAAATGCTCTGTTTTACTGAGCTCTTTCGCCTCACTAGGTCGATGCTGTTTGGGGGTCATAAGCAGCATTCCGTGTTAATTCTGAGTGCAGTGCTTTCACAAGCCTTATTAGAGTGGGGCTTTTAAATCGACCGAATAAATTGACGACGCGTAGCACGTAAACGGCCGACTTTTGTATGTTGTTAGCAATGTTTCTTTATCTGCCCGGAAGCAACGTGGGAAATTTGTTGTGGTTTTTTACTTCAGATGCAACTTCGGAGGCTTACGCCTTTAAGGTAAGATTACTGTCGAATGTTACACCCATTGACAAAGACGTGAGCGTTCAACATTTGAGTCATCTGTTCGTCCACGTCGTTTTTATGTTAACCGTGGAATTAGAGATCCTAGATTTGGAAGTTTTATTCCTTAAAAAAAATAGTCGCGGTGTGGAAATTTTTCAAAAAAGCCACAAATAAAAGTAAAATACAGACATTCATTTTACAAGTCCAAAAATAAAAGATAAATCGTTTACATTTTAAGAGCAGAATTAAAGCCCGATCCTATAACTAAGGTACGGTTCATCCAATTATAGAAAAATTAAAAAAAAAAAAACAAGTAAAGGTGTCTAAGTTCGGGTGTAACCAAACATTATATACTCAGCGTGAGCTTCTATTGCACATTTCATTTCATATAAATTACTTTTCTACATAACACGTGGCACCGCCCGTTAAAAAAAAATGTATCCCCATTTCCTCTTAAAATAAAACTTGTTAAATGAAATATCATTGATTCGAAACAATTTTTTTCTAAGTTGTAACTTATTATTCTAGTCTACGACCCTTTTAAATTTGTTTTATATCTAAGTTGCCGTGGTCTTTAACCGATCTCGTCCATTTTTACTAGAAATATTTTCTAATATAGGGAAAATTTGCGTACCCAATTTTATTACGCTCCGTTAATTTTTCTTCGAGTTATGGCTCCCGAAACATAGAAAATTGCTTAATTATAAAAGGGGCGGTGCCACACCCATTTTCAAAAATTTTAGTGTTTTCCAATTTAATGTTATAATTCAATTCAGAAAGTAAAATTCTATTAATACAAAGCTCTTTTTCGCTAAGATATAGCTTATTATTTTCGTCTACGACCCTTTTAAAAATCTTTTATATAAAAGTGGGCGTCGTCCTTAACCGATTTCGTGAATTTTTCTTGAAAGAATTACTTGTAGTAAAGGCAACCTCTCTGCCGAATTTTGTTACGATAGGTTTAACGATTTTTGATTTATGATTAATAATATTTGTAAAATTGATTTTATCACAAGTGGGCGGAGCCACGCCCATTTAAAATTTTTTTTTATATTTTTAGTAAGAGTCTCAATATCAGTCCACACGTCAAATTTCAACATTCTAGGTGTATTATTTACTAAATAATCAGGTTTTTTGTATTTTCCAAAATGTTATATATATAAAAAGTGGGCGTGGTTATCATCCGATTTCGCTCGTTTTCAATATCTATTCTGGATCCAGATAAGCTCGTGTGCCGAATTTGGTGGATATATCTCAATATTTACTCAAGTTATCGTGTTAACGGACAGACCGACGTACGAACGGACGGACGGACGGACATGGCTCAATCAAATTTTTTTTCAACACTTATGATTTTGATATATGGAAGTCTATATCTATCTCGATTCCTTTATACCTGTACAACCAACCGTTATCCAATCAAAGTTAATATACTCTGTGTGCAAAGCACGCTGAGTATAAAAATAATTATCATTAGAAACAAATTATTGTTTTGGCCTTGAGTTCGAATCGAACCCTGAATCATTTATCAATAGGCCGATAAAACAAACAAATAAGGAAGGTTAAGTTCGGGTGTAACCGAACATTACATACTCAGTTGAGAGCTATGGTGACAACATAAGGGAAAATAACAATGTAGGAAAATGAACCGAGGGAAACCCTGGAATGTGTATCAAATGAAAGGCATTAAAGAGTATTTTATGAGGGAGTGGGCCATAGTTCTATAGGTGAACGCCATTTAGGGATATAGCCATAAAGGTGGATCAGGGTTGACTCTAGAATGCGTTTTTACGATATGGGTATCAAATTAAAGGTGTTAATGAGTATTTTAAAAGGGAGTAATCCTTAGTTCCGTAGGTGGACGCCGTTTCGAGATATCGCCACAAAGGTGGACCAGGGGTGACCCTATAATTTGTTTGTACAATATGGGCATCAAACGAATGGTGTTAATGAGTATTTTAAAGGGAGTGGGCCTTAGTTCTATAGGTGGATGCCGTTTCGAAATATCGCCATAAAGGTGGACCAGGGGTGACTCTAGAATGAGTTTGTACGATATGGGTATCAAATTAAAGGTATTAATGAGGGTTTTAAAAGGGAGTGGTGGTTGTTGTATAGGTGGTCACCTTTTCGAGATATCGCCATAAAGGTGGACCAGGGGTGACTCTAGAACGCGTTTGTACGATATGGGTATCAAATGAAAGGTGTTAATGAGTATTTTAAAAGGGCGTGGGGCTTAGTTCTATAGGTGGACGCCTTTTCGATATATCGCCATAAAGGTGGACCAGGGGTGACTCTAGAATGTGTTTGTACGATATGGGTATCAAATTAAAGGTATTAATGAGGCTTTTAAAAGGGAGTGGTGGTAGTTGTATATGCGAAGACGTTTTTCAGATATCGAACAAAATGTGGACCAGGGTGGCCCAGAATATCATCTGTTGGATACCGCTAATTTATTTATATATATAATACCACGAACAGTATTCCTGCCAAGATTTCAAGGGTTTTTTATTTCGCCCTGCAGAACTTTTTCATTTCATTCTACTTAATATGGTAGGTGTTACATCCATTTTACAAATTTTTTTTCTAAATTTATATTTTGCGTAAATAAACCAATCCAAATACCATGTTTCATCCCTTTTTTCGTATTTGGTATAGAATTATGGCCTTTTTTCGTTTTTGGTAATTTTCGATATCGAAAAAGTGGACGTGGTCATAGCCGGATTTCGGCCATTTTTTTTACCAATACAAACTGAGTTCAGGTAAGTACGTGAAATGAGTTTAGCAAAGATATATCGATTTTTGCTTAAGTTATCGTGTTAACGGCCGAGCGGAAGGACAGACCGTTGACTGTGTATAAAAACTGGGCGTGGCCTCAACCGATTTCGCCCTTTTTCACAGAAATAAGTTATCATCCCAGAATATAAGCTCCTACCAAATTTCACAAGGATTGGTAAATTTTTGTTCGACTTATGGCGTTAAAAGTATCCTAGACAAATTAAATAAAAAAGGGCGGAGCCACGCCCATTTTGAAATTTTCTTTTGTATTTGTTTTTTGTTGCACCATATCATTACTGGAGTTGAATGTTGATATAATTTACTTATATACTCTAAAGATATTAAATTTTTTGCTAAAATTTTACTTTAAAAAAAATTTTTTTAAAAGTGGGCGTGGTCCTTCTCCGATTTTGCTAATTTTTATTAAGCCTAAATATAGTAACAGAAATAACGTTCCTGCCAAATTTCATCATGATGTCTTCAACGACTGCCAAATTACAGCTTGCAAAAATTTTAAATTACCTTCTTTTAAAAGTGGGCGGTGCCACGCCCATTGTCCAAAATTTTACTAATTTTCTATTCTGCGTCATAAGTTCAACTCATCTACCAAGTTTCGTCGCTTTAGCTGTCTTTTGTAATGAATTATCGCACTTTTTCGGTTTTTCGAAATTTTCGATATCGAAAAAGTGGGCGTGGTTATAGTCCGATATCGTTCATTTTAAATAGCGATCTGAGATGAGTGCTCAGGAACCTACATACCAAATTTTATCAAGATACCTCAAAATTTACTCAAGTTATCGTGTTAACGGACGGACGGACGGACATGGCTCAATCCAATTTTTTTTCGATCCTGATTATTTTGATATATGGAAGTCTATATGTATCTCGATTCCTTTATATATGTACAACCAACCGTTATCCAATCAAACTTAATATACTCTGTGAGCTCTGCTCAACTGAGTATAAAAAAATTGTTAATAAACCAAGAGCACTTGGGGATGTTAAACAAAGTAATTGACAAAAAGCAAATCCAGCATTATCAGTGATTTGCAACAGATGGCGCAACGCTGATTAAATGTAGTTGGTAACGAGGAATAGAAGTAGCAATTTATTAGTCAAAGGAGCCACCGCTGTATAGCTAAATGGTTAGTGCAGCGTGTCTAAAGCGTACTGATGATGAAGGCTTAGCACCCTTCGAAATGGATCTATCTGGGCAGCTATGGCAGGTTGTCTGAAAAATTATCTACTTACTATTCCAAAAACAAAATACAATATTTCAATTATAGAAAATTAAAAACACAAAAAAAAAAACAAAACAATAATCATCATTAGAAAAAATTTATTGTTCTGGCCTTGAGCTCGAATCGAACCTTAAATCATTTATCGATAGGCCGGTAAAACAAAAGCAATTTTATTTATTTGTCTGATCTAATTGTTTTCTAGCTTTTAGTATTATTATTGCGACTTGTAAGCATTGTTTCCAAAAAAACGCTTATCTTAAACAATTTTTTTTTGTAGTATTTTATTTTCCTGTTTTTAGTTTCTATTTTACTTAAATTTCGCTTACAAAATTTGAACTTATGTGCTCCAAAGTATTTTGACGTAAATTCTACCGGGACTCGAATTATTACTTAAATTTCACTTAAAACATTTAAACTGATGTGCTCCAAAGCATTTTGATGACACTTCCACCGGACTGTATGTAAAAAGTGTTCCAAATATGAGCCAAATCGGACCATAAATACGATTTTTTTTTAATATCCCGATCCTTGCGCACGTGGCGGCCATTTTTTTCCATTGATCGCTTTCTATTCCTGTATGAAATATGTGTTCCGAATATGAGCCAAATTGGGCCACAAATATATGCGCCACTAGCGGAGTTTTTTTTTCTTTTAATTGCATTGTCATCGGGTTCTGAACTATATTCCAAATTTCAAGCTTGTAGCTTATCGGAAGTTACTTACATTTTAATTACAAAATTCGTTCACAGCGACCTGTCAAGTCAAGCTAAATAAAAGCGTTCAAAAATAACTTAAAGTGATGCAAAACAATTTTTTTTAATGAAAAATTTACCACCACGGCAGTAAATTATTGTGAATGTGTTGATTACATTTTGCGTTTGCCATCTCCTTTTGACAACCCCTTGACCAGTGAAAATAAAAAGAAAATTCAGCTGATGAGATGAGGCAACCATATATATAATTGAGCCATGATTAAAGCTTAGAAAATTACAATTAATGTTCAGAAAATTACAATTGAAGTTCAGAATTTTCAATTGAACTTCAGTTAAAATTTTCTGAACTTCAATTGAAATTTTCTGAGCTGCAATTGCATTTTTCTGAAGTTCAACTGAAAAAGGCTACAACTTTTGTGATAGCAAGAAAAGGAGGTCCTAAATGTTCTTAATTATACCATCAAAATTTAACACGCTTTTATTAGAACAATTAGGACTGTGATATAAACTGTAAGATTTTATAATTTAGGTGTACAGTTTTAACGTTAAAAATATATGATTATGTACAATATGGAGTTTTTTTGTCGCAGACGAAGAAGCCTAATTATCACTAAAGGTTACAATGAACTTATAAAGTGTTATATTTTTTTACAGTCAATTTATTTTTTACTTTTCAGTTAATTTTATTTACCAATAATAAAATCTTATTTTTAAAAAAGTGTTTTTTCTTTAATTTTATTTTTTACTTTTTAGTTAATTTTATTAACCAATAATAAAAGCTTATTTTTAAAAAAGTTTTTTTGTTCTTTAATTTTATTTATAACATGATCCGAATATTATTGGCCTAAACACCCGCGCTGTTAGCTCTGCTTACTCCAAACTGGAAAAAGAAGCGGTAAAGATGGGTTTGATGGTGAATTAGGACAAAACGAAGTACCTGCTGTCATCGAGCAAAGAGTCAGCGCATATGCGCCTTGGCAACCACGCTGCTGTTGGCAGCCATAATTTCGAAATAGTAAAAGACTTCGTTTATTTGGGAACCAGTATCAACACTAGCAACAACATCAGCACTGGAGTCCAGCGAAGAATCAATCTTGCCAATAAATGCTACTTTGGACTAGGTAGGCAATTGAAAAGTAAAGTCCTCTCTCGCCGAACGAAAATCATACTCTACAAGTAACTTATCGTACCCGTCCTGCTATATGGGGCAGAAGCATGGACCATGACAACAGCAGATGAAGTGGCTTTGGGAGTGTTCGAGAGAAAAGTTCTTCGAAAGATTTATGGAACTCTACGCGTTGGCGATGGCGAGTACTGAAGAAGATTTAATTATGAGCTGTACGAGCTATACGCAGACATCAACATAGTCCAGCGAATTAAAACGCAGTGGCTGCGCTGGCTAGGCCATGTTATGCGAATGAAAGATGATGCTCCGGCCAAGAAAGTGTTTCTATCGGAACCCGCCTATGGAAGCAGAGGTAGAGGGCGGCCCCCACTCCGTTGGAAGGACCAGGTGGAAAACGATTTAAACTCCCTTGGTGTGACCAATTGGCGCCGGTTGGCGGAGTGAAGGAGCGACTGGCGCGCCTTGTTGGACGGCCATAACCGTTTAGACGGTTAAGCGCCAATTAAGTAAGTAAGTAAGTAAGATCCGAATATATTGGGGCATATTCATAATCGAAATAAAATGTGACTAAGTTAGTTGAAGCATTTTTGACAGAGAGCACATATAAAATTGTGTAAAACAGTGTTAACTAACTTAAAATCATATGTTATTGTCACTTTGCCTATGTCACGTGCAGTTTACAGCTACTCATTGCAGATCTCTGCTCTGTGGGTTAAATCTGTTTTCAAATAAAATTCCAACTTTCGCTTAGCTAAAATTCTATCACCAAAAATCTGTAAAACAAAATCAAGTGCGCAGAAAAGTATGCAATATTTAGGCTTTTTTGCCAAGGTGTGCACAAATCTTTACCGATATCTCTGTTATCGATTAATTTATTGCATTCTCGCAAAGTAATATTACATTTTCACGGAGTTATACATGCGTGCAAAATTTCAGCTCAATTGGACACCGGGAAGTGTATCAAATTTAACTTGCAAGATTTGATTACAAACAACAGCCAAGTGAAACTAAATAAAAGCTCATAAAAATGTCGTACATGCACAAAACCGGCTCAAATATCACACGGTTGCATTTAATTAAAGCCACTTCAAACTACCCAGTGGCGTAGTGAGGTTTTCTTCCGCCCGGGGCCAAATATTTTTTGGGCCTGCCCCGCTTTATTACCAAAACAATATAATTTTATATATTCAAAAATTAATAAACAAATGAAGTCGGATGCTGAAGAATGATACAAATATTACAAGGTACAACCAGTGAGAACCAAATGACGTTTAAAAAAATTTTTAAATTCTCACGGCTCTCATATTTTGTTATTTTACTTTGATTTTGTTTTCATTACAAAAAATTAACATAAACAAACAATACATTTTTTTATATTACATATTTTTACGTTAAGCTCAACCTATTTTATGAGAACCCCCGAATTCTTAATCGTTGGAGTGTAATCATTTTTGTGTGAAAGCCATCACAACTGTGGGAAAGTCATCAAACTCTAGCACCCTCATTCTGAAATAAAGGAAAAATTGCCCTCGTTGCTGAAGGACACAAACGGAGGCAGCTTCATTCCCCGGCGGGTTGAAAGGCTTAGAGGATGAACTTAGTTTTATCCGGCAGCTTCATAGATCTGCAAATGCAGACTGGAAAAACAAAAGAAAACTATGCTGCAAAATAAACATTTATGTATATCCCTTTTCTCCTCAAATTTTTTACATCACAGTACTTAGCACTGACTTAATGTACAAACGGCCATATTATTCACGATGTGGACCTTGCACATAACACAACAACTGGACAGCCACTTCGGCGGCATAACGTTACTACTGTGGAACCCCAACAACTTTTGGTTATGACGTTCGAACACAGTATCTGCTTCAATGCAAATGCATCCGAAATTGCCTACAATGCACAAAGATGCATCAAAATCCTCAAATCGCTACAGCGGACAAAGTTGAAGGGCTACCAAATTTCCCCACTTAGAGCTGCCACGTAATATCTCCTTAAGACGTCTGAGCACCGATGCAGCCCAAAAGACAATTGATTGATGTAGTTGCGCCTCCAAGGCAGATAAGAAGACATCTGCATAAGCCCTATGACGAGATCTGATGTATTATGATCCGGAGCAACATGAACGCAGAGTCTGTGATCGTCTGACATCGCCGAAGAAGCACACTTCCGAAGGATATGCGCGTTACTCTGCCCCAACTTCGATCTCTATGTATGGCCCCAGCCTGGTGTATAGCACAAATCATGTATTCGTATGTAATGTGGAACAAAAACCTGTAATAGCAACTTCTTTTTGGTAAAACTATATTGGAACTGCTCGATTCCTTGGACCTCCGTTAGAGGATTTTATTTAAAGTTTCTTGAGTGTTCTAGCCTATTAACCCAGGCGAGGGATTTGTACAACAAAAGTAAGAACCATACATGGACGGGCGGGAAAAGACTATGCCGCCTAGTTCTGTCGATGATAAACAGGAAAATGTATATGTGTAATGCTCTCTGCATGTCATCAAAACAAAATCGGAATGTCCACTTAACGCCAAATTGGGGGAAAAAGGTGTCCGAAAAATTCAACCTCCACAAATTAATACCCCCCGTAGGACTGGGTGAATGGTCCAGCTCCAAAGACGTGCAACATCTCTAATGCTGGAAGTAAGCTGGATGCTGGTATGAGCAAATTAAGACCATGCATGGTTAAATCCTACAAATTAAAAAAAAAAATAAAGCAAACTATAAAATGGAACTAAAAAATGCATACCAAATTTTCGATCTACATATTTAATTTTTATTTTTTACCGGCTTTTGTAAAAGTCAAATATGCTAAAATTTTTGTTTGAATCCTTTTTTTTAAATGGAAAAACCGTTATGGCCGCCGGGAAGAGAGAATGGTTTTACCTTCCTATATTTTTCATGGGCTGAAGATATCATCTATAAGTAGACTCAAATACATATTTAATAATAATATGATTATAATACATTAGTAAAACTAATATCGGTGTATGTGCAAATTTTGCTTGACTTTAAGGAAGCAAATATATTAATGATATCATCAAAATTTATAATTTCAAATTTTTCTTTTTCCACACTTAATAATGTTAGGTCACTTAGGCGACCTTGTTTTATCAGTTTTAATTTGCTGAACGAAAGTTCGCAGCTAGCAATTGATACTGAGATAGTCAAGAGTATTTAAAGTGCCACTCGCAAATTTGGAAAAACATCTTCTCCATGCGAGATTATAAATAATTCTAACGGAGTTTTAGGTGCAACTTCTTTTCTACTGCGACGTAATATTTTGCAGTCCCATATTTCGATAAAAAGTTCTGTTCCATCGAAATCTGTATTATAAAATTCACCCAAGTTCTTACAATTTCTTTCTAAGTCGTTATTATCCTTGTTTAAAAAATTTCCAACGTCTAAGAGAAATCCAAATATAAAATTAAGGTCATTTAGTCGTGCAAATCGTGTACGTATTTCTTGTTGGGGACGATCGAGAATACGAGAAATTCACATTCTGCGGAAAGACCAATATCTCTAGCCGATTATCCGGGCATTTTGCGGCGCCTTCTTACACGTTTTACCATATCAATATCCCGTTTTTCACAAAGAGACTTCGCCATTTATATTTCTTCTTCACAGAGAGTGATTTAAGATCATGAACGCTTCTCTAAAATTCCTCCCCGGATATTATAATATGAGCTGCACACGATCAATCCTAGTTAAGATTTCATACCAGAAATGAACTAATGTTATGAAACTAAAATTTAGTATGTTTTACAACAGAATTGTAGCTTCGCTTCTGTGGTGTTATTGTCCGATTTTGCGTTTTGTCGGAATTACAAACCAATATTGATTTAAATTGGTGTCATAAAACCGTATTGGTTTTGCTCTTTTCGAATGTAAATAAAACCTATGTTCGAATCAGCTGTTTTGCGGTGCACCGGCAATTTTTTGTTAAATTTTTTGGAATAATTTTATAAAATAGTTGTTTTGTGCATTTAAACAGAAATAAACAAATTTATTGACATCAAAATGGCATCAGCAGTTGTAGCATTTATATTATAGAAGAAAGTTGCGAGAAGGTCAAAAGGAAAATTTTGAGCGATCGCAGCAATCCATTTGAGTTTCCAGAGACAGCGTAATTAAAAATACTTCTTAATGTGGGTTTCTAAATATGTACAGTGTATTTGCAGTTACATTGCATACTATCGCACAAGCAAAGAGGCTTTCCGAATGGTATTGAACACCATTGAAGGACGCTTAACTCGCTCGGAAGTTCTGCCAGTGCTGCAACTAGCAGCTACTATACGATTTTTAGCTGATGGACCCTATCAAAGATCAGTTAGCAAGGATTCTAGCATGAGTTTAGGTAGAAGCACGGTGTCAATTATTTTAGATGATGTGCTTCGTGAAGCCCTTCGCAATATCTGGATGTTTCTCTATAAATTCAGTCAAAATACTGTTTTGAATTGAATTTTTATGTTTTCCCCTATTAAGAATGAAGATATATGTATATTTACATTTATTTTTATAAAATAAACCCATATTTACTTACATTTTTAGAAAATACTCAACTGCAAAAGAAATAAAACTAGGAAAAAATTAAATCCAACAGCATTTAACTGATTGGATTGTTTCCGATAGCAAAATCGATATTATTGGATTCTGTGACCCTTAAAACAGTCACTAATTCCAATTCGCATTAAACCCATTGGATTACATGACACCAAAGTAATTATTTTGTCGTTTTAAAATCCGATTCCACAAACAATTGGATTCCATGACAGCCCCGATAGATATGCTTTCAATTATTCCACAACCTGTCGCAAGTGTTCCAGATATATTCATGCATTTTTATACCCAGCTGTACTTGTACACAGGGTATTATAACTTTGATTGGATAACGGTTGGTTGTACAGGTATAAAGGAATCGAGATAGATATAGACTTCCATATATCAAAATCATCAGTATCGAAAAAAAATTTGATTGAGCCATGTCCGTCCGTATGTACGTTAACACGATAACTTGAGGAAATATTGATATATCTTCACTAAATTTGGTACACGGGCTTTTCTGACCCAGAATAGATTGCTGTTGAAAATGAGCGAAATCGGATGATAACCCCCCCACTTTTTATGCATATAATGTTTTGGAAAACACAAAAAACCTGATTATTTAGTAAAAATGCACCTATAATGTTGAAATTTGACGTGTGGACTGATATTGAGACTCTTGATAAAAATTTTGAAATATTTGTTTAAATGGGCGTGGCATCGCCCACTTGTGATAAAATCAATTTTATAAATATTATTAATCATAAATCAAAAATCGTTAAACGTAAAAAAATTCGGCAGAGAGGTTGCCTTTACTATAAGGAATGCTTTGAAGAAAAATTAACGAAATCGGTTAAGGACCACCCCCACTTTTATATGGAAGATTTTTAAGAGGGTCGTGGACGAATAAAATAAGCTATATCTTTGCAACAAAGAGCTTTATATCAATGGTATTTCATTACCCAAGTGTATTTATAACAATAAATAGGAAAAACTTCAAATTTTAAAAATGGGTGTGGCACCGCAATTTTCTATGTTTCGGGAGCCATAATTCGAAGAAAAATTAGTTCAGAATAGAACCATATGTATATGTATTATTGCGCAGCCTTGTAACATTATTAAGCACACAAAACAAACAACAACAGCAATTCAAGTGTACAGCTAGGTATGTAATGTTCGGTTTCACCCGCACTTAGACTTCCTTACTTGTTTAGTATAGACACTTTTTTCCAGAAATAAGTTACAATAAAAAAACAAATTATCCAGGAAGTTCTACTTTGCGGACCATTTGGCACCCCCCTGTAAGTAGCGCCCAGGGCAAGATGCCCGCCAGCCGCCCCTCACTGCGCCACTGAAAATATCAACACAAAAATTTAATTATTGACCGTGATGACTAGTTTTTGGGTTATTTAAATAGTAATAAATCGCAAAGAAATTAACTGGAAAAGTATTTTTATTGAAATTGTCCTAAAAATTTAATAATAAAAAAACCAATGACAACTATTTCAACATCCCACTTCCGCAAATTGTCATTGTGCTAAATAAGTGTTGCCAATGTGCCATAGTGTTGGCGGCCACCGTGGTGTGATGGTAGCGTGCTCCGCCTACCACACCGGATGCCCTGGGTTCAAACCCCGGGCAAAGCAACATCAAAAATTTTAGAAATAAGGTTTTTCAATTAGAAGAAAATTTTTCTAAGCGGGGTCGCCCCTCGGCAGTGTTTGGCAAGCGCTCCGGTTGTATTTCTGCCATGAAAAGCTCTCAGTGAAAACTCATCTGCCTTGCAGATGCCGTTCGGAGTCGGCATAAAATCATGTAGGTCCCGTCCGGCCAATTTTTAGGGAAAATCAAGAGGAGCACGACGCAAATTGGAAGAGAAGCTCGGCCTTAGATCTCTTCGGAGGTTATCGCGCCTTACATTTATTTTTTTTTTTTTTAATGTGCCATATAAAAGGTACTTGCATGAATAAATACTAACCTATATTTGAACGTCTTTAACCCTAGAAAGATAACGTTATTTTTTTACCCTAGAAAGATAACGTACGTCGTAGTGACTTGCTCAAGTTTAAGGACCCTAAAGATATAAAAAAAAAACTTAAATTTTTTTGTTTGTTTTTTGTTTTATAATAATTTATTTGATATATATTCACTTGTTTTAAATCTTTTTTAAAGAAAAATATTGTTTTTTTAATATATTAAATATTACGTTTGACTTGTCTTGGACTTTTCCTTACAAAAATCAGTCTTTTCGAAGGATATCAGTTTATAGCAAAAAAATTAAAATAAAATACATATTTGTACTTCAATTGAATGAATTAACTGTTTGTACTGTACTTATAAAAATATTATCTAAAATTACCATTTTTGGCAAAAATTACATATAAAATTTGTAGTCACGTAAAAGATAACGATACGTCCCTTATGCCCCGATTCTGAGCGTTACCGGTAAAATAGTACCCAGAACATTATGTTACCGAATATCGTTACCAGTCCTTTTATCCGCGATTCTGGCCCAAGTGGTAACGCTGTCATCACCGAAAAACTCACCAGTGTCTGTGGAGAAATTTGAAATGTAGTTTTCTTCGCTTTCACGGTTGCCACTTTGGTCCATTTGGACCAAAAATGGTCCCTTCCAACCCCATTTGGTCCGCTGGTCCATTTTCTTCAATTTTGGTTCTTTTTAGGCAGTAGCCACGACTGGTACTTTTCTTTCTTTTTCACTCAGGTAAAAAAATTCACAATATTGCAAAAAATTCGCCACACTTTCGTTAGCCCCCATATAATTTTGAATTTACTTCAATGGAAATCTCACCATAAAAAATTGCTCAGTCAATAAAATGTACCAGAACAATAACATTTCACCTAGGATATAATTTATACCAGGCATTAAAAAGAAGTGTTGGCAAACACATTGTCGTTAATTGTTCATGAAATAACCGACTAATCAAAAAAACTCTTGTTTTATAATAATATTAGCTGTGTTTTTTTCACATCTATATACGATTACGCTTAAACCTTATGTGGACTCTAAGCGACAAACTTTAAATACACCTCTGAAATTGCTACGCATAAAATTATTACTACTAAATTTTAATACGCATTATACTCAGATGTAACTGAAATATGTGTCTATGTTTCACCCTCTGCACTAATTCTATGTATTCTATGCGCGTCCACTATTTATCAGCTATATGTTATACACAGAAATACAACAGAGGGTTGTGTCTCCGCTTTTCGGTACACCCTGTGCTGTAGCTAGTTGTTTAACCACTGCCGCTAGATGGATCTCCTGAGCATTATCTAAGCGAGTATAGGAGTTTTTTCACGCGCAAACGAAACGTATACGCGTGTAAAAAAACACGGCTATTAATAACGGCTAGATATTTCGATCGGTTATACAACACTAAAATATATGAAAATAAAAATTACATAGCATAGCTTATGGCGAGCACTCTGCCGTGAGCCTAACACTTTCAAACCTTATACAAAGAAATTCTATACATTACTTCTCATTTGGCACGTTGATATTTAAATCTTTCTCACCCAACTCAATGAGTTCAAGGAATTTCAGGACTATTGTGGTGTTAAGCCACGCAAGGTAATTTAAAACTAAGTATCTTGGCACAAGAAATATTTTAACTCGAAGACAGAAGGAAGCAAATGCAAAAGAGATTTGATTTCGGAAGAAATGTTTTGTGTAAAATTATTCCCGTAGGTGCTAGCAGAACCCCTGAGGCCTGGGATCAAAACTCAAACTTACTGAATCTAGGCTTTGATATGAAGTTTAAACGTTAAGGGAAAAAGTAAGCGTCTAAAAAATAGTACTAACAAAATTGCCTAGTTTCATTTATGATTTACTGAGTTTTCCACATACATAGTTCGGCAACACAAATTTTGAGCCGTTTCAATGCTACAACAACATAATGCTAGAACCAAGAGCTTTGTGACCAAAACTAGGTTCACAACGTTTGGTTGGTGAAAGACATGGACTTATCCTATGTCAAAATATAGTACCACTTTTGGTTGCATGCACATATATTTGTTTGTTCAGCTTGAATTAAAGGAAAGTCTTCACTATGTTTAGTAAATTTTTATATGGGAACATCCTAAAATCTTGTATTTTATACTAATAAAATAAAACAAAAATTTGGTCCTTTTTTTCGATGAACTTTGGTTCCAAATGAAAACACGGTGTAGCAACCGTGTTCGCTTTACCGAAAATGTCTCACTTGTAGATACGAGTTTAACGAATAAACGGGACGATGTTTATATGCATATTATGCATGATAAGTTTGTACATAGGTATATTGTAATTTATTCTGTGAAAGTACATAATGTAAACAAATATGTATAGCAAGAGGCAAAATTTTTTATACTCAGTTGAGCAGAGCTCACAGAGTATATTAACTTTGATTGTATAACGGTTGGTTGTACAGGTATAAAGGAATCGAAATAGATATAGACTTCCATATATCAAAATCATCAGTATCGAAAAAAAATTCGATTGAGCCATGTCCGTCCGTTAACACGATAACTTGAGAAAATTTTGAGATATCTTAATGAAATTTGCTACGTAGGTTTGTGGGCACTCATCTCAGATCGCTATTTAAAATGAACGATATCGGAATATAACCACGCCCACTTTTTCGATATAGAAAATTTCGAAAAATCGAAAAAGTGCGATAATTCATTATCAAATACGGATAAAGCGATGAAACTTGGTAGATAAGTTGAACTTATGACGCAGAATAGAAAACTAGTAAAATTTTGGACAACGACCGTGGCACCGCCCACTTTTAAAAGAAGGTAATTTGGAAGTTTTGCAAGCTGTAATTTGGCAGTCGTTGAAGATATCATGATGAAATTTGGCAGGAACGTTACTCTTATTACTATATGTATGCTTAATAAAAATTAGCAAAAACGGAGAACGACCACGCCCACTTTTTAAAAAAAAATGTTTTTAAAGTCAAATTTTAAAAGAAAAGTTAATATCTTTACAGTATATATGTAAATTATGTCAACATTCAACTCCAGTAATGATATGGTGCAACAAAATACAAAAATAGAAGAAATTTTCAAAATGGGCGTGGCTCCGCCCTTTTTCATTTAATTTGTCTAGGATACTTTTAATGCCATATGTCGAACAAAATATTACCAATCATTGTGAAATTTGCTAGAGGCTTATATTCTAGGACGATAACTGTTTTCTGTGAAAAAGGGCGAAATCGGTTGAAGCCACGCCCAGTTTTTATACACAGTCGACCGTCTGTCCTTCCGCTCGGCCGTTAACACGATAACTTGAGCAAAAATCGATATATCTTTGCTAAACTCATTTCACGTACTTACCTGAACTTAGTTTGTATTGGTATAAAAAAGGCCGAAATCCGACTATGACCACGTCCACTTTTTCGATATCGAAAATTACGAAAAATGAAATAAAATGCCATAATTCTATACCAAATATGAAAAAAGGGATGAAACATGGTAATTGGATTGGTTTGTTGACGCAAAATGTAACTTTAGAAAAAAACTTTGTAGAATGGGTGTGACACCTACCATATTAAGTAGAAGAAAATGAAAAAGTTCTGCAGGGTGAAATCAAAAGCCCTTGGAATCTTGGCAGGAATACTGTTCGTTGCATCACATATAAAAATAAATTAGCGGTACCCGATAGATGATGTTCTGGGTCACGCTGGTCCACATTTTGTTCGATATCTCGAAAACGCCTTCACATATACAACTACCACCACTCCCTTTTAAAACCCTCATTAATACCTTTAATTTGATACCCATATCGTATAAACACATTATAGAGTCACCCCTGGTCCACCTTTATGGCGATATCTCGAAAAGGTGTCTACCTATAGAACTGAGGCCCACTTCCTTTTAAAATACTCATTAACACCTTTTAAAATACTCATTAACACCTTTCATTTGATGCCCATATCGTACAAACAAATTCTAGAGTCACCCCTGGTCCATCTTTATAGCGATATCTCGAAAAGGCATCCACCTATAGAACTAAGGCCCACTCCCTTTTAAAATACTCATTAACACCTTTCATTTG
This sequence comes from Eurosta solidaginis, assembly GCF_040869045.1. Lineage (NCBI taxonomy): Eukaryota > Metazoa > Arthropoda > Insecta > Diptera > Tephritidae > Eurosta > Eurosta solidaginis. The sequence continues at coordinate 248,989,608 of NC_090319.1, read as the reverse complement.
ATGCCCATATTGTACAAACAAATTCTAGAGTCACCCCTGGTCCACTTTTAAGGCGATATCTCGAAAAGGCGTCCACCTATAGAACTAAGGCCCACTCCGTTTTAAAATACTAATTAACACCTTTCATTTAATGCCCATATTGTACAAACAAATTCTAGAGTCACCCCTGGTCCACCTTTATGGCGATATCTCGAAAAGGCGTCCACCTATAGAACTAAGGCCCACTCCGTTTTAAAATACTCATTAACACCTTTCATTTGATACCCATATTGTACAAACGCATTCTAGACTCACCCCTGGTCCACCTTTATGGCGATATCTCGAAAAGGCGTCCACTTATCGAACTAAGGCCCACTACGTTTTAAAATACTAATTAACACCTTTCATTTAATGCCCATATTGTACAAACAAATTCTAGAGTCACCCCTGGTCCACCTTTATGGCGATATCTCGAAAAGGCGTCCACCTATAGAACTAAGGCCCACTCCCTTTTAAAATACTCATTAACACCTTTCATTTGATGCCCATATTGTACAAACAAATTCTAGAGTCACCCCTGGTCCACCTTTATGGCGATATCTCGAAAAGGTGTCTACCTATAGAACTAAGGCCCACTTCCTTTTAAAATACTCATTAACACCTTTCATTTGATACCCATATCGTACAAACAAATTCTAGAGTCACCCCTGGTCCATCTTTATAGCGATATCTCGAAAAGGCATCCACCTATAGAACTAAGGCCCACTCCCTTTTAAAATACTCATTAACACCTTTCATTTGATGCCCATATTGTACAAACAAATTCTAGAGTCACCCCTGGTCCACTTTTGAGGCGATATCTCGAAAAGGCGTCCACCTATAGAACTAAGGCCCACTCCGTTTTAAAATACTAATTAACACCTTTCATTTAATGCCCATATTGTACAAACAAATTCTAGAGTCACCCCTGGTCCACCTTTATGGCGATATCTCGAAAAGGTGTCTACCTATAGAACTAAGGCCCACTTCCTTTTAAAATACTCATTAACACCTTTCATTTGATACCCATATCGTACAAACAAATTCTAGAGTCACCCCTGGTCCATCTTTATAGCGATATCTCGAAAAGGCATCCACCTATAGAACTAAGGCCCACTCCCTTTTAAAATACTCATTAACACCTTTCATTTGATGCCCATATTGTACAAACAAATTCTAGAGTCACCCCTGGTCCACCTTTATGGCGATATCTCGAAAAGGCGTCCACCTATAGAACTAAGGCCCACTCCCTTTTAAAATACTCATTAACACCTTTCATTTGATGCCCATATTGTACAAACAAATTCTAGAGTCACCCCTGGTCCACCTTTATGGCGATATCTCGAAAAGGTGTCCACCTATAGAACTAAGGCCCACTCCCTTTTAAAATACTCATTAACACCTTTCATTTAATGCCCATATTGTACAAACAAATTCTAGAGTCACCCCTGGTCCACCTTTATGGCGATATCTCGAAAAGGCGTCCACCTATAGAACTAAGGCCCACTCCCTTTTAAAATACTCATTAACACCTTTCATTTGATGCCCATATTGTACAAACAAATTCTAGAGTCACCCCTGGTCCACCTTTATGGCGATATCTCGAAAAGGTGTCTACCTATAGAACTAAGGCCCACTTCCTTTTAAAATACTCATTAACACCTTTCATTTGATACCCATATCGTACAAACAAATTCTAGAGTCACCCCTGGTCCATCTTTATAGCGATATCTCGAAAAGGCATCCACCTATAGAACTAAGGCCCACTCCCTTTTAAAATACTCATTAACACCTTTCATTTGATGCCCATATTGTACAAACAAATTCTAGAGTCACCCCTGGTCCACTTTTAAGGCGATATCTCGAAAAGGCGTCCACCTATAGAACTAAGGCCCACTCCGTTTTAAAATACTAATTAACACCTTTCATTTAATGCCCATATTGTACAAACAAATTCTAGAGTCACCCCTGGTCCACCTTTATGGCGATATCTCGAAAAGGTGTCTACCTATAGAACTAAGGCCCACTTCCTTTTAAAATACTCATTAACACCTTTCATTTGATGCCCATATCGTACAAACAAATTCTAGAGTCACCCCTGGTCCATCTTTATAGCGATATCTCGAAAAGGCATCCACCTATAGAACTAAGGCCCACTCCCTTTTAAAATACTCATTAACACCTTTCATTTGATGCCCATATTGTACAAACAAATTCTAGAGTCACCCCTGGTCCACTTTTAAGGCGATATCTCGAAAAGGCGTCCACCTATAGAACTAAGGCCCACTCCGTTTTAAAATACTAATTAACACCTTTCATTTAATGCCCATATTGTACAAACAAATTCTAGAGTCACCCCTGGTCCACCTTTATGGCGATATCTCGAAAAGGTGTCTACCTATAGAACTAAGGCCCACTTCCTTTTAAAATACTCATTAACACCTTTCATTTGATACCCATATCGTACAAACAAATTCTAGAGTCACCCCTGGTCCATCTTTATAGCGATATCTCGAAAAGGCATCCACCTATAGAACTAAGGCCCACTCCCTTTTAAAATACTCATTAACACCTTTCATTTGATGCCCATATTGTACAAACAAATTCTAGAGTCACCCCTGGTCCACCTTTATGGCGATATCTCGAAAAGGCGTCCACCTATAGAACTAAGGCCCACTCCCTTTTAAAATACTCATTAACACCTTTCATTTGATGCCCATATTGTACAAACAAATTCTAGAGTCACCCCTGGTCCACCTTTATGGCGATATCTCGAAAAGGTGTCCACCTATAGAACTAAGGCCCACTCCCTTTTAAAATACTAATTAACACCTTTCATTTAATGCCCATATTGTACAAACAAATTCTAGAGTCACCCCTGGTCCACCTTTATGGCGATATCTCGAAAAGGCGTCCACCTATAGAACTAAGGCCCACTCCCTTTTAAAATACTCATTAACACCTTTCATTTGATGCCCATATTGTACAAACAAATTCTAGAGTCACCCCTGGTCCACCTTTATGGCGATATCTCGAAAAGGTGTCTACCTATAGAACTAAGGCCCACTTCCTTTTAAAATACTCATTAACACCTTTCATTTGATACCCATATCGTACAAACAAATTCTAGAGTCACCCCTGGTCCATCTTTATAGCGATATCTCGAAAAGGCATCCACCTATAGAACTAAGGCCCACTCCCTTTTAAAATACTCATTAACACCTTTCATTTGATGCCCATATTGTACAAACAAATTCTAGAGTCACCCCTGGTCCACTTTTAAGGCGATATCTCGAAAAGGCGTCCACCTATAGAACTAAGGCCCACTCCGTTTTAAAATACTAATTAACACCTTTCATTTAATGCCCATATTGTACAAACAAATTCTAGAGTCACCCCTGGTCCACCTTTATGGCGATATCTCGAAAAGGTGTCTACCTATAGAACTAAGGCCCACTTCCTTTTAAAATACTCATTAACACCTTTCATTTGATACCCATATCGTACAAACAAATTCTAGAGTCACCCCTGGTCCATCTTTATAGCGATATCTCGAAAAGGCATCCACCTATAGAACTAAGGCCCACTCCCTTTTAAAATACTCATTAACACCTTTCATTTGATGCCCATATTGTACAAACAAATTCTAGAGTCACCCCTGGTCCACTTTTAAGGCGATATCTCGAAAAGGCGTCCACCTATAGAACTAAGGCCCACTCCGTTTTAAAATACTAATTAACACCTTTCATTTAATGCCCATATTGTACAAACAAATTCTAGAGTCGCCCCTGGTCCATCTTTATAGCGATATCTCGAAAAGGCATCCACCTATAGAACTAAGGCCCACTCCCTTTTAAAATACTCATTAACACCTTTCATTTGATGCCCATATTGTACAAACAAATTCTAGAGTCACCCCTGGTCCACTTTTAAGGCGATATCTCGAAAAGGCGTCCACCTATAGAACTAAGGCCCACTCCGTTTTAAAATACTAATTAACACCTTTCATTTAATGCCCATATTGTACAAACAAATTCTAGAGTCACCCCTGGTCCACCTTTATGGCGATATCTCGAAAAGGCGTCCACCTATAGAACTAAGGCCCACTCCCTTTTAAAATACTCATTAACACCTTTCATTTGATACCCATATCGTACAAACAAATTCTAGAGTCACCCCTGGTACACCTTTATAGCGATATCTCGAAAAGGCATCCACCTATAGAACTAAGGCCAGCGCACTTTTAAAAAACTCATTAACACCTTTCATTTGATACCCATACCGTACAAACAAATTCTAGAGTCACCCCTGGTCCATCTTTATAGCGATATCTCGAAAAGGCGTCCACCTATAGAACTAAGGCCCACTCCGTTTTAAAATACTAATTAACAGCTTTCATTTAATGCCCATATTGTACAAACAAATTCTAGAGTCACCCCTGGTCCACCTATATGGCGATATCTCGAAAAGGCGTCCACCTATAGAACTAAGGCCCACTCCCTTTTAAAATACTCATTAACACCTTTCATTTGATACCCATATCGTACAAACAAATTCTATAGTCACCCCTGGTACACCTTTATAGCGATATCTCGAAAAGGCTTCCACCTATAGGACTAAGGCCCGCGCCCTTTTAAAAAACTCATTAACACCTTTCATTTGATACCCATACCGTACAAACAAATTCTAGAGTCACCCCTGGTCTACCTTTATGGCGATATCTCGAAAAGGGGTCCACCCATAGAACTAAGGCCCACTCCCTTTTAAAATACTCATTAACACCTTTCATTTGATACCCATATCGTACAAACAAATTCTAGAGTCACCCCTGGTACACCTTTATAGCGATATCTCGAAAAGGCATCCACCTATAGAACTAAGGCCCGCGCCCTTTTAAAACACTCATTAACACCTTTCATTTGATACCCATACCGTACAAACAAATTCTAGAGTCACCCCTGGACCACCTTTATGGCGATATCTCGAAAAGGCGTCCACCTATAGAACTAAGGCCCACTCCGTTTTAAAATACTCATTAACACCTTTCATTTGATACCCATATTGTACAAACGCATTCTAGAGTCACCCCTGGTCCACCTTTATGGCGATATCTCGAAAAGGCGTCCACCTATCGAACTAAGGCCCACTCCGTTTTAAAATACTAATTAACACCTTTCATTTAATGTCCATATTGTACAAACAAATTCTAGAGTCACCCCTGGTCCACCTTTATGGCGATATCTCGATAAGGCGTCCACCTATAGAACTAAGGCCCACTCCGTTTAAAAATACTCATTAACACCTTTCATTTGATACCCATATCGTACAAACAAATTCTAGAGTCACCCCTGGTACACCTTTATAGCGATATCTCGAAAAGGCATCCACCTATAGAACTAAGGCCCGCGCCCTTTTAAAAAACTCATTAACACCTTTCATTTGATACCCATACCGTACAAACAAATTCTAGAGTCACCCCTGGTCCACCTTTGTGGCAATATCTCGAAAAGGCGTCCACCTATAGAAGTAAGGCCCACTCCCTTTTAAGATACTCATTAACACCTTTCATTTGATACCCATATCGTACAAACAAATTCTAGAGTGAGCCCTGGTCCACCTTTATGGTGATATCCTTAAATGGCGTCCACCTATAGAGTTATGCCCCACTCCCTCTTAAAATACTCTTTAATACCTTCCATTTGATACACATGTCATACAAACACATTCCAGGGTTACCCTAGGTTCATTTTCCGACATAGTGATTTTCCCTTATTTTGTCTCCATAGCTCTCAACTGAGTATGTAATGTTCGGTTACACCCGAACTTAGCCTTCCTTACTTGTTACTATTATCTATAATTATTTGCGCTCACAATTCTTTATTTTTAAGTTTTGCGTTTTTCTAAACAACAGCTGTTGTGTGGTTATTTCGATGTAACCACCTACTTTTGTGGGTAAAAAATTATCCGGCTACTTTCGCGGGTAGAATATAATGTTGGCCGATCCTGTGATTTTGCGGAATGTTGTTATCTGTGATTGTGACCTCTCAGTCACAGCGGCTTTTAACCGTGACTGTGAGTGAAAAAAAAAACAAATACCACGCCAACAGGAATCAGTTTTAGTGATTCTATACGACAGAATGACACTGCTAATACGCGTCCAAAAATATCGAGAGAGGTGTCAAAAGACGCGTATTGACCTCGACAACAATAATCCGAAAGAAAATAAAAAGTTTGGGTCTGTCGAGAGATATTTGCGAAAGAAATTGAAAATTTGCATGTGGTTGTTGTAATTATGTGATACCCACAAAAAGAATTGTGCACGTAAGTATTTTGCGCGGATATAGTTTTGGTCTCCAAACCGGTTTCGGAGCACTCCGGGGTCATTTTTCGGTTTTTCTGTGGTAATATTTTTTGAACGAGCTAAAATTTTTATTTTCCGCCTTCGGATTATTAGCCGTGTTTTTTTTTACGCGTAAACGTCTATATACTTAAACTTTATATGGACTGCTAAGCGTCAAACTTTAAATACACCTCTGAAATTGCTGCGCATAAAATGTGTACTACTAAATTTCAATACGCATTATACTCAGATGTAACTGAAATATGTGTTTTTGTTTCACCCTCTACACTAATTCTATGTATTCTATGTGTGTCCACAATTCATCGCAACTTATTTAGCTATATGTTATACCCTATGGCCATCAGAGGGTTGTGTCTCCGCTTTTCGGAACACCCTGTGGCTGTAGCTAGTTATTTAACCACTGCCGCTAGATGGGTCTCCTAAGCATTATCTAAGCGAGGATAGGCGTTTTTTTCACGCGCAAACGTAAACGTATACGCGTGTATAAAAAAACACGGCTATTGTCAATACGCGTCTTTTGACACCTCTCTCGATATTTTTGGACCCGTATTCGCAGTGTCATGATGTCATATAGAATTACCTCAGTTTTATAATTTTTCGTGCGGATTGTGTTGCGAATAAAAAACTCTGCGTAATTTTTCGGACATCTACTGTTTTCAGTCGCAGCCCAAGTAACTTGCTCATTGTATTGGTTCATAGCATAGAAGCGATTTCCGCCTGTGATAATGAGCTATGTTTGAGTATGTGATTGGTAACGGGAAATAAATGCTGTCACAGGCAATCAGTCACGAATATTCTTTGTAAGCTGTCGCTGAAGTGTACTGTGATATTTCAATAGCTGTGACAAAATCATAGGTACACGGATATTTGCCAACTCTAGTAGAATACCAAAAGGGTGTAAAAGTTGCCACATGATTTCGTTACAGTGGTGAAGAAATGTTGTTACTCCACTAGAATCGGGGCGTTAGACGTATTTTTAAAAAACAATCGTATATATTTCAGCATACAAAAAAGTTACTACTGAAAAACACCCCCACTGACAAGCTAATAATGGTAGCTGAGAAAACTGAGAATGAGAACGTTTTCTCTTTACGATGGTGGGAGACAGATAGCAAAATTAAAACGGCGTACGTCTCACAGACGTACGTTATCTCACTAGGGTTAATTGGTGATTAACCAATTTAAGAAAATGCAATTCTTTATAAAGAGTCTTAGCTTGAACTTCCTTCGTATATTCTTCTTAGCGGTATATGGTCAAATACTGCATCCATACTGGTTTGTGGGTTTGCAAATTACAATAGAAATATACTATAGTAACGAATTTACTTGCAAATCCTCTTATTTGCCCTTTTGCTAAGTTCGTATCACTAAACTGTTGAATAAATAACTCCAATATTGAATAATGTAAAAATGGCCTTTATTAAAGTACTTCACAATAACAATTATACTTTGCAACTAGCTGGCTTAATAACCAAACTGATAGCTTAAATGAAACTGACTTTCAAAATAATACTGCTATTGCTCGCTAGATAGCGTCTTAATCGAAAAATTGCCCATATCGCCTCTACCGCTGATGCTTTTATACTCTGTGATTTCCTCGTGGCATCTTCTAGGCGCTTCCGAATTTTACTTAGTTAGTTATAAATTTCTCAGCTACAACTACAGATGTATAATTTCTCATTGGAGTAATACTTGCACAAATTATTGCCCTCTCTTGTGACAACTCAGATAAGATATATGCATGTGTTTGTGCATTGCTTCTCCGCTGCTCGTATACGTACATATGCGTAGACGCAATTATTGATTCGTTTATGTAGATACATAATGACTGAATTATTGATGTGAATTCACGTCACTGCTTAGCATCGGCCTAGAGATGGCAGCACCCCTTAGTTTTGCTAATATTCGTAACACTATTTTTCTTTATTTTCTCAAACAAATATTCTTCTAAACACAATAGTTCGTAAGTAAAGTCTTACCTCTAAAGTCAAAAAAAAAAAAAAAAAAATTAATAAATGTAAGGCGCGATAACCTCCGAAGAGATTTTAGGCCGAGCTTATCTTCCAATTTGCGTCGTGCTCCTTTTAATTTATCCTACAAATTGGCGGGACGGAACCTACTTATTTTATGCCGACTCCGAACGGCATCTGCAAGGCAGACGAGTTTTCACGAGAGCTTTTCATGGCAGAAATACACTCGGAGTGCTTGCCAAACACTGCCGAGTGGCGACCCAGCTTAGAAAAATGTTCTTCTAATTGAAAAGTCTTGTTTCAAAATTGCTTTGAATCATATGAAAATGCTCGAATTTCTTATGAGAGTGCCAAGAAAAAGCACTCCCGTATGAAGCTCAGGCACTTGTGTATGATGAAAAACATTTACACTAACAACTTGACAACAAGTTCGGGTGTAACCGAACATTACACACTCAGCTGAGAGCTTTGGAGACAATATATGGGAAAATCACCATTTAGGAAAATGAACCTAGAGTAACCCTGGAATGTGTTTGTATGACATGGGTATCAAATGGTAGCTATTAAAGAGTATTTTAAAAGGGAGTGGGCCATAGTTCTATAGGTGGATGCCTTTTCGAGATATCGCCATAAAGGTGGATCAGGGGTGACTCTAGAATGTGTTTGTACGATATGGGTATCAAATTAAAGGTACTAAAGATGGTTTTAAAAGGAGTGGCCCTCAGTTGTATATGTGAAGGCGTTTTCGAGATATCGACCAATATGTGGACCAGGGTGACCCAGAACATCATCTGTCGGGTACCGCTAATTTATTTATATATGTAATACCACGAACAGTATTGCTGCCAAAATTCCATGGGCTTTAGATTTCGCCATGCAGAACTTTTTCATTTTCTTCTACTTAATATGGTAGGTGTCACAACTATTTTACAAAGTTTTTTCTAAAGTTATATTTTGCGTCAATAAACCAATCCAATTGCCATGTTTCATCCCATTTTTCGTATTTGGTGTAGAATTATGGCATTTGTTAAATTTTTCGTAATTTTCGATATCGAAAAAGTTAGCGTGGTCATAGTAGGATTTCCCCCATTTTTAATACCAAGATAAGGTTAGTTCAGATAAGTACGTGAACTAAGTTTAGTAAAGATGTATCGATTTTTGCTCAAGTTATCGTGTTAACGGCCGAGCTGAAGGACAGACGGTTGACTGTGTATAAAAACTGGGCGTGGCTTCAACCGATTTCGCCCATTTTCACAGAAAACAGTTATCATCATAGAATCTATGCCTCTACCAAATTTCACAAGGATCGGTAAATTTTTGTTCCACTTATGGCATTAAATTCTAGACAAATTAAATGAAAAAGGGCGGATCCACGCCCATTTTTAAATTTTCTTTTTTTTTTGTGGTTTGTTGCACCATATCATAACTGGAGTTGAATGGTGACATAATTTACTTATATACTGTAAAGATATTAAATTTTTTGTTAAAATTTGACTCTTAAATTTTTTTTTTTAAAAGTGGGCGTGTTCCTCATCCGATTTTGCTAATTTTTATTTAGCACATATATAGTAATAGTAGTAACGTTCCTGCTAAATTTCATCATGATATCTTCAACGACTGCCAAATTACAGATTGCAAAACTTTTAAATTACCTTCTTTTAAAAGTGGGCGGTTCCACCCCCATTGCACAAAATTTTTCTGTTGTTGTTGTTGTTGTTGTAGTGATAAGGTTGCTCCCCGAAGGCTTTGGGGAGTGTTATCGATGTGATGGTCCTTTGCCGGATACAGATCCGGTACGCTCCGGTACCACAGCACCATTAAGGTGCTAGTCCGACCATCTCAGGAACGATTTATGTGGCCACATTAAACCTTCAGTCCATTCCCTCCCTCCCCACCCCAAGTTCCATGAGGAGCTTGGGGTCGCCAGAGCCTCGTCTGTTAGTGAAACAGGATTCGCCGCGGATAGGTGAGGTTGACAATTAGGTTTGGAGAAGCGATATATTGCGCTGGCAACCTGAAGGGTTGCGCTACACACCCCTTGAATCTGGTATTTTAGTCGCCTCTTACGACAGGCATACCTACCGCGGGTATATTCTTACCCCCTTGCCCGCTGGGGGTACTACATTTTTCTAATTTATTATTCTGCGTCATAAGGTCAACCCACCTATCAATTTTCATCGCTTTATCCGTCTTTGGTAATGAATTATCGAATTTTTTCGGTTTCTCGAAATTTTCGATATCGAAAAAGTGGGCGTAGTTATAGTCCGATATCGTGCCTTTTAAACAGCGATCTGAGATGAGTGCCCAGGAACCTACATACCAAATTTCATGGCTCAATCAATTTTTTTTTCGATACTGATGATTTTGATATATGGAAGTCTAATCTATCTCGATTCCTTTATACCTGTACAACCAACCGTTATCCAATCAAAGTTAATATACTCTTTGTGCAAAGCACGCTGAGTATACAAATTATTCAAAAATATAATAGCACTGAAAAAAATGTGCAATCAAAATTGATTCATAAATAAAATTAAAATAGATAACTGACCGCGGAGCTGAAATATATGGGGCATATGACCAAAGAATATAAGTAAAACTGTACCAAAAGAATAGGAGCCTCTTCTAATTTCATATGATAATAGTTAATTATCCTCAAATGAAGTCAGTAACTGGTGATACAGATTTCTGGTTAGGACCTAGAACTAGAGTGCCAAATAAGTACTATTTTGTTAGTAGCTATATTTGCAATTATAAAATCGACAGGTTAGGTTTTTATATGTATTTCATATTTAACATATATTTAATAATACCCTGTGTACATGTACAGCTGGGTATAAAAATAGGCCACCAACAAAAGTACTGCTACCAGCTTTAACAAGCTACGAGTACATGTGAGTATGCCTTTTTATAAGCTTTTATTTAGTTTCACTTTTGTTGTCTGTAATGGAATCTTGCAAGTTAAATTTGATACACTTCCCGGTGTCCGATTGAGCTGAAATTTTGCACACATGTATAACTCCGATGACAATGCAATATTACTTTGTTAGAATTCGATCCATAATTTTTATTTGTTGTTTTTCGGCCTTCAATATTTAAATTAATTAATTTTTCGAGCTCAAGGCCACGCATAAATAAAAACCAAATATTTTATATCTTTCAATAAATATACTTGTTTAATGTTAATCGATATTTCGACCTCAATCTGAGATCATCCTCAGGACTGAAAAGATTACAAAACAATAAAAACATCAAAAAGTGCATTTTACGTACATCCTTATAACACAACTTACACTCTTGGCTGTGCCTGATCGACTAATTTTAAAAGATTACATATTAAACGAATATAAACAATATAATGTAAACAAATAAATACCGTAAATATAAACAAATTATGACAAAAACAACCATGTACAAATTTCTCCAACTGTACGTCGCGCTCAGCATACATATATATGTACATATATCAGCTACAGGTAAACTGTTGTTGTCTAACATTAGCCGTGTTTTTTAACACGCGTATATCCGTTTACGCTTAAACTTTATATTAGCCGTGTTTTTTAACACGCGTATATCCGTTTACGCTTAAACTTTATATTGACTGCTAAGAGACAAACTATAAATACACCTCTGAAATTGCTGCGCATAAATTTTGTCCTACTAAATTTCAATACGCATTATACTCAGATGTAACTGAAATATGTGTCTTTGTTTCACCCTGTACACTAATTCTATGTATTATATGTGTGTCCACAATTCATCGCAACTGATTCAGCTATATGTTATACCCTATGGCCATCAGAGCGTTGCGTCTCCGCTTTTCGGTACACCCTGTTGCTGTAGCTAGTTGTTTTACCACAGCCGCTAGATGGGTCTCCTAAGCATTATCTAAGCGAAGATAGGCGTTTTTTAACACGCGCAAACGAAACGTATACGCGCGTGTTAAAAAACACGGCTATTATAATACGAATATTGGTGGGACATTAAACTAACAAATTACTCTCAAAGCGCTTTTTTGTTTCTGCTTATTAGCTGCCTATAGGCCGAAGCACAATTTTCCGTGTCTGTTTTAAAATTTATCCGTTTGTCGCTCTCTATATTAATAATATGAAGCATTTCTAGTATGTATCTCTTGTTATATTGCTTCTCTTGTTGCAAAATTCTCACATTGTCTAAATCTGGACAATGTACCGTAGCGCTACAATGATGTGTTAAGGCTGTTTTGTTATCGTTCAAATTATTTCTGTTTTTTATGTTCGACTTGTGTCCGGAAATCCTTGTCTTAAGCTTAGATTTAGTTGTCCCCACATATACTTTATTGCATAAGTGGGACCCGTCACCATTGCAATTAATTTGGTATATTACGTTGGATTTCTCGTAATTTTCAATCCTGCTTTTCATGTTGCTGTATATTTGTCGTAGAGTGTTGTCGTACGTGAAAGCTATTTGGAACTTGTCCCGGTCATATATGTTTGAGTTCTTCAGTCTGTTGGACAAGCCTGGAATGTATGTGGCTGCCTTGAATATTTTCTTGTCATCCTGTCTGATCTCAGTAGTATTCGGTCTAGCGTAAAAAGCTCGTATGTAACTATTGATTAAAGATAGAGGAAAATCGTTGTCTGTTAATATTTCCTTGATCAGGGCAACATTTTCCTCATGGTAACATGCGTCGCTAATAGAGAGAACTTTTCTGACAAAGTTCTTTGCCGTGTTTACTATGATTCTTCTTTCATGCTTGGAATAAAAGTTTATTAATCTCCCAGACGCAGTGGGTTTTTTGTACCATTTGAATGTAAGTTTATTGTTATGTCTTATTACCATCGTATCTAAGAATGGTAATTTTCCGTCAACTTCTATCTCTGACGTGAAATTTATAGACTTCATGTAGCTATTTAGAGTGGCCACCGTTTCTTGGACTTTATCTGTTTTGACGATAGCAAATATATCATCCACATATTTCGTTAGCAAACGTGGTTTATGTGGAAAATCTTCCATGAATTTGTTCAGCAATTCCTCCATTACAATATCTGCAATGACTGGCGATGCTGGGGATCCCATAGGCATTCCATAGCGCTGTTCATATATTTTGTCTCTAAATTTAAAATACCTGTTGTCCTTTATGCAGAATCGTACTACCCCAAGAAATAAGTCCTTCGTTAACGAAGTGTGGCTTTTTATCAAATCCCACTTATTCTCAATAATTTTCATCGCATGGTCTACTGGAACGCTAGGGAAAAGAGATACCACATCAAAAGAAACTAGACTTTCATCGTCATATATATATGTCTTTTTTATTTTGTCTTTAAACTCGATTGTGTCTTTTACGTTGAAAATGGAAGATTTTGTTATGTTCTTAAGTATGTTAGTGAGGTATTTACACATACTATATGATGGCGAATTTACTGACGAACATATTGGTCTCAATGGAATTCCTTCCTTGTGGATCTTCGGTAGACCATAGAGTCTCGGCGCATTAGCTGTTTTGCTTAGCAGACGGTATTTTTCACTCAGACTAATCATTTTGTTTTTAAACATCTTTTCGACAAATTCATTATTCTTTTCTTGGAGTTTGTTGGTGGGATCTCTTTTCAGAACTCTCTATGACGTGATGTCATTAACTATTTTCCCTAACTTCGTTTCATATTCAGATTTTTCCAAAACCACTGTAACATTACCTTTATCTGCACTGAGGACCAGTAGGTGTTTATTGTTACTGAGGAACTCTTTTGCTGAATGCACTTTTTGATGTTTTTATTGTTTTGTAATCTTTTCAGTCCTGAGGATGATCTCAGATTGAGGTCGAAATATCGATTAACATTAAACAAGTATATTTATTGAAAGATATAAAATATTTGGTTTTTATTTATGCGTGGCCTTGAGCTCGAAAAATTTAATAATTTAGAATTCGATAAATTAATCGATAACACAGTTATCGGTAAAGATTTGCATTTACTTTAGCATAGCAGCCTAAGTCCCATACAAACCCGCCGGTACCTATCCGTGGATTGTGATATTTGGACGTGGTGAATCACGCGTGTCACGCGTGGTGAATCTCAACGCTTGCGAAAAGCGGAGACACAACCCTCTGTTGTATTTCTGTGTATAACCAACATAGCTGAATTTTTAAGGCTGTTTAACTCTGTAATCTTTTCTGTAATTTATTTTGCTTTTGGAAAAATTACGTATTTGAAAAAAACTGGCAGAAAAATATTGGCATAACAGCTTAAGTTAAATCAAGAATAGAAAAACTTGGAAAATTTGAGCAGATGTGGCAATTACGCGTGCCCGTTGAACGAAATATTGACAATCTATTGATAATCGCTAGGAAATTAGCGACATTCCATCAACTTAGCAGCACTTTAGCAATACTACTGTTATTATTTGGCCGCTCAAACACACCCATATTAATTGTGCATTAAATTTAAAATATACAACTCAAAAGCTGAACTACCAGCGCTACCGCCATCAGCTCAGTGTCATCATTGCCAGTAGCGCCAATAACACCAAACTCGTGCCTGACACACAAAAGTCGTTTCACTCAATAGCGCAAGTGAAATGTACTACGCACACACTACTAAGTAACGTCAAATATTCGATTGGAGTAATTTCGTCAATGAGCTACCATTGAGCTGGCACCGCATTGGCGCTGGCGCCATGCAATTTACATCACTAAAATTGCACGAATGTCCAGGCTCATGACTGTTAATCCAGATGGAGAAAACGAAGACTCAAAGGAATGCAACCTTGCAAACAACAGCCGTCATTTTCAAAGTGTAAAAATTCTGTGATACAACGAACGCTAACGCCGTTAGGCTGTTATCGGTAAGTGTTGCATACTTTTCTGCGCACTTGATTTTGTTTTACAGATTTTTGGCGATGGAATTTTAGCTAAGCGAAAGTAGAATTTTATTTTAAAACAGATGTAACCCACAGATGAGAGATCTGCAATAAGTAGTTGTAAACTGAACGCGGCATAGGCAAAGTTAAGTTATTTAACACTGTTTGACATAATTTTATATGTGCTCTTTGTCAAAAATGCTTCAACTAACTTAGTCACATTTTATTTCGATTATGAATATGCCCCAATATATTCGGATTATGATATAATAAAATTAAAGAAAAAAATAAAATTAAAGAAAAAAAACTTTTTTAAAAATAAGCTTTTATTATTGGCTAATAAAATTAACTAAAAAGGAAGTTGATGCATTAAAAGAAATGGATAGAATGAGAAACGTTACAAATAACTAAGTAAAGATTACGTAATTAATTTAAACAATATTTTACCCTACTAAAAATTTAAAAAAATTCCTTTTTAAATTAAATTTAAGAAAAAGGCTTTTCTAAGAACAAGCTTCTATTACTTGTTAATAAAACGAACTAAAAAGTAAAAAATAAAATTAAAGAAAAAAAAACTTTTTTAAAAATAAGCTTTTATTATTGGTTAATAAAATTAACTAAAAAGTAAACAATAAATTTACTCTAAAGAAATATAACACTTTATAAGTTCATTGTAAGCTTTAACGATAATTAGGCTTTTTCGTCTGCGACAAAAGAATTCTATATTGTACATAATTATATATTTTTAACATTAAAACTTTACACCTAAATTATTAAACCTTACAGTTTATATCACAGTCCTAATTGTTCTAATAAAAGCGTGTTACATTGCGATAGCAAGGAAAGGAGATCCTAAATGTTCTTAATTATACCATCAAAATTCAACACGTTTTTTATTAGAACAATTAGAAATGTGATATAAACTGTAAGGTTTAATAATTTAGGTGTAAAGTTTTAATGTTAAAAATATATATTTATGTACAATATAGAATTCTTTTGTCGCAGACGAAAAAGCCTAATTATCGTGAAAGCTTACAATGAACTTATTAAGTGTTATATTTCTTTAGAGTCAATTTATTGTTTACTTTTTAGTTAATTTTATTAACCAATAATAAAAGCTTATTTTTAAAAAAGTTTTTTTTTCTTTAATTTTTTTTTCAACACTATTCCACCAGTCCGGAACTACGAAAAATACGACAATTTCATACTAGAAGCAACATGTAGAATTTCGCTCCGGTTCGGGGCCAACGAAATATTACCGAGAAAGGCCTAGATATCGGCTGTGAAATGTTACACTAGTCCATAACTATCCAAAAAGTGCCAATAAAGAATTAGTTCTAAAGTGGAAATTTGTATATAGTTTCGGGGACAATCACTTAGGACATCGCAAAGTTAAATTCGCCAGTTGATAGCATGTAAGAGAGATAGATGGCTAACTATTAGTGGTTCAGAATGCAGTAGAAATGCACTAGTTTTGAATAAGAGATTCTCTTACGGTGTAGTTTCTGTGAATTTGTATTTTATTTCGGTATTTTTTTTTTAGTTGTTATGAGACATTTTTTGACTGAAAGTGAAGGTAACCATTAATCAACCCTGCCTATCATTTACTTGTTAAACATTTTATTAAATTCAGGTGGTATTTCAGCACCTCAGTAATCTCTCTCTGTTGCTAATATATGTAAATTTAATCACAAATTTAAAACCACGGGGAGCCCTGTAATTAATCATTTCGAAAGTTATCAAACTCAATTTCTAATGCAACATTCGCGGAAATCTCCACATTCACTTTTAGTATGATTATTGAAAACCAAATTCCGACGATATATATAAAATATGTTACTACAAAAACTGAGGCATAGGTCAATGTAATTTTTGCAACTTTCAGAATTAAATTTATTGGCTCTTGTATGTTGACGATTTAACTATTTACGTAATATTTTAAGCAAACATTTTGTAACTTGAAACCAAATCATCAACTTTTTCCGACCTGAAACAATTAAAATTTTTTCTATTTATTTTTTTTAAATGCAAAAAAATTTCAGTGCACATATAATTTTGTACATATATTGTGATTTGCGCTTCCATATAAAAAATTTTGAGCAGCACTGATCAAGAGTCTCAATATCAGTCCACACGTCAAATTTCAACATTCTAGGTGTATTACAATGATGACATAATACGAAACATTCATTCTCTCCCAATTCGTTTCCAGGAATGGGTCTTAAAGTTCATTCAATTGTAAACATTGGTTCATTCGATTGTAAACAAACTTCATTCGTTTCCAAGAATGGGTCTTGAAGATCAGAGTTGCGTAAACCGCGCAAAAAAAATTCCAAGAAAATCGGTGCGTTTTCATTATTTTTCATTTCAAGTGTATTCAACTACATAAGCGGATCAAAAATTTGTAAAAAAGGTACAAGAAATAACAAAATTAAATGAGCTGTTATATTAACGCACGAAAAGAGATAAGTACATTTTATCTTAGCTATCAAAAAATTAAATTTCACGTGTTGTCACGGAAAAATTTTTAACGGGTAAAATAAGCTTTTTTTTGTATTTGTGATCCTGAAAAAATTCGAGTTTTTTGATATCCCATTTGACAATCTTTAGTAAGTTTTCGGTGAAAATCATAAATTAAACCTTTACCATGTAAAATACCCCAAAGTTATTCCGAAATGCCCAAATTTGATTTTGAGGATGATTGCATCTATGGTCAATGTTATAAAAAATGCACATTTTCACGCGCTCTCAGAGAGCGAGAAGTTTCATATCATGTCATCATTGGTTCTGCTTACTCCAAACTGGAAAAAGAAGCGGTAAAGATGAGTTTGATGGTGAATGAGGACAAAACGAAGTACCTGCTGTCATCCAGCAAAGAGTCAGCGCATACGCGCCTTGGCAACCACGCTACTGTTGGCAGCCATAATTTCGAAATAGTAAAAGACTTCGTTTATTTGGGAACCAGCATCAACACTAGCAGCAACATCAGCACTGAAATCTAGCGTAGATCAATCTTGCCAATAAATGCTACTTTGGACTAGATAGGCAATTGTTGGCGATGTCGAGTACCGAAGAAGATTTAATGATGGGCTGTACGAGCTATACGCAGACATCAACATAGTCCAGCGAATTAAAACGCAGCGGCTGCGCTGGCTAGGCCATGTTATGCGAATGAATGATGATGCTCCGGCCAAGAAAGTGTTTCTGTCGGAACCCGCCTATGGAAGCAGAGGTAGAGGGCGGCCGGTGGAAAACGATTTAAACTCCCTTGGTGTGACCAATTGGCGCCGGTTGGCGGAGCGACTGGCGCGCCTTGTTGGACGGCCATAACCGTTTAGACGGTTAAGCGCCAATTAAGTAAGTAAGTAATCAGGTTTTTGTGTTTTCCAATATGTTATATGTATAAAAAGTGGGCGTGTGAAAAGTTTGAAGGAATAAGAAGACGTTGCAAGTTAAAGGTTGCGACTTAAATCTTCACTTTATTGAATAAATTCTTGTCTTTTATACTAATTTGCTTAACCTATACATTAATAAATATCTAAATACTAATAACTAAAAATAAGTACATAGGGAATGGAGAACGCATACATGTCTGTTTGTATACGGTCTTTGTATACATGTATTTTTGTATGCATAACTCCATACATGTAGTTTTGTACATTTAGCAGCGTCAGCAGATCAGTTTGAGTGTTTCGGTATTTTCCCAAAAGAGGCTTGTATGTTAGTATGTATAATTACAATGGGTTGTATGTTTATATGTATAATTGATTAGCTGTGAATGGATATAGGTCTCATGTTCGGCATTCCATATCGTCTGGGTTAGTTCAATAATTTATGTTGGGAAAAATATTGTAATATGATTATTACTAAAATATATTTGGAATTTATACAGCGTAATACCGCAAGTGTGTTACAGTCGTTGTGAGGTATAATGGTACCTTACAGTGGGTATGACGTATAATGCTACACGTGGTTATCATCCGATTTCGATCATTTTCAATCTATTATGGGTTCATATAAGCTCTTGTACCAAATTTGGTTAAGATATCTCAATATTTACTCAAGTTATCGTGTTAACCGACAGACGGACAGACGGACGGACATGGCTAAATCAAATTTTTTTTCGAAACTGATGATTTTGATATATGGAAGTATATATATATCTCGATTCCTTTATACCTGCAACCGTTATCCAATCAAAGTTAATATACTCTGTGTGCAAAGCACGCTGAGTATAAAAATAACCTTGGGGAAAAAGTATTTAGTACTGAATGGAAAAAAAGTGTGCACTCATTTCAAGTTTACATTCATTAAAGATTGATTGAAAGATGGTTCCTACATTCACACTCTATATTGAATTATATATTACCATTCAATAATACCTCCATTCAGGAATGGAGATTTATAATATGCACCCAAAAAATCACAATTTTTAAAAGAATGCTGAGAGAAAGCACACTCAATTGATTCAATCTTATTTTGCGATGAAGTGCCTTTTTTTATTTGCTGCAATGAAAAAAGTTTAATTTGACCTTAAAGTGTTATAGTACGTCTGCTTTTGCGAGTTATTATAATAACTAGCTCCTAATCGCTTGAGTCTAGCAGCTTTTATTATTTTCTTTAAGACGAAGTTAAATCAATAAAGAGGAGTCATATTTTGATCACGACGCTTTGCCAGTTGATGTTACCTTAATAGGTCTGAATACTCGTTCTCAAGTTTTACTTCGGCGTTACAAGGTGCGCGTGCAAGTATTAACCACAGCGTGCTTGGGCTATAATGCAGCGCAGTCCAAATTAAAATGGTTCATTGTACATAGTGTAAAAAATTGGATTGCAGAGCTTTAACCGAGGTAAGAAATAGCCCACAAAAGCTTAGATAGATACTGGAAAATATAAACTGAAAATTTATAATTGAACAACCTTGACTAAAAAAGCGAAAATATTATTTTTGCAATGCTGACAAAACCTTCATTTTCGAAAGTCACAACTCAGCAAACTCTTTGATTTTCAATTTTTATGGGCACTTATGTACATAATAGAGGATTAGTACTAAGTCTCGATATTTTAATTTCTTTCTTTTATTTAAAGATTATCGCTTTTCGGATTCCTTTTATCCTTGAAACATGCGACTGACAATTGCCAACAGCGAAGAACAATGCAAAGTCTTTTCCATTTTCAATTTTCCACAACGAAAATTACTCGCATTTCTCGTTTTTCACATTGCACAGTGATCACAAACACGCATTCAAAACATAATTTAGTGCTATATAATTCTTTGAATAATTTAGAGTAATTATAGTTTTTTTAGAATTTACATTAAAAACTGTCTCCTGTTGCTTTATTGCATGCCCAGTGGAGCTAGAATTTTATTTCTGCAGTTACAACCAATGATTATGAACGACTACTTTTTACTACTACTTGGACCGCGATGGAATATATTAGCCGTGTTTTTTTTACATCTATAGACGTTTACGCTTAAACTTTATATGGACTGCTAAGCGTCAAACCTTAAATACACCTCTGAAATTGCTGCGCATAAAATTTGTCCTACTAAATTTCAATACGCATTATACTCAGATGTAACTGAAATATGTGTCTATGTTTCACCCTCTACACTAATTCTATATATTCTATGTGTGTCCACAATTCATCGCAACTGATTCAGCTATATGGTATACCCTATGGCCATCAGAGGGTGTGTCTCCGCTTTTCGGAACACCCTGTGCTGTAGCTAGTTATTTAACCACTGCCGCTAGATGGGTGAAAAAAACACTGCTATTTATTGAATAAAAAATATCATACACCAATCAAAATAATCATCATTAATTGGCGCTTAACCGCCTTGGCCATTTTGGCTGTTTCGTCACGTCAGCCTCTCCCAACACAGTGGAGGTCTCCCCTTGCTCCCCAAACTCCGGTGTCAAGTGAAATACTTTCTTGGCCGAAGCATCTTCGCTCATTCGCACAACCTGACCTAGCCAGTGAAGCCCTTGGGCTTTTATTCGCTGCCATATCTTCATATCTATTCGTTTGAGCTGACATTGTTTTCGTTGTAAATGCTGGTTTCCAGAGATACGAAGTCTTTCATAGTCTCGAATTTTTATCCGTCAACAGTGAAGTACTTGCCAAGGCGGGGTGCGCCGATTCATTCTCGAATGACAGCAAGTATTTCGTCGTGGTTTAGGGATTTGTTCGAATAGATCGGTCCCTGGGTCACTTCCCGGAAAGAAACTTCACAGGAAAACTCTGCTGGTTGCTTTGAGTCTATCCTGCAAATTTTAATAAAATCGGTGAAGTGGTTTCGGAGCCTAAAGAAGTCCTTCTTTGAAATTAGATTGGCTCAGCTCATTGCGGAGCTGAGGAGTTGGTTAACGTCATTTGACGGAGCCTTATTAACTTTTCAGGGAACTTAAAATTCTGCCCCCCGTTCTTTCCTTAACAGGCGTCTCTCTTCCTTCCCATGACACGACAACGATTCAGTATATCGCGCGGTGCCGCCCCGTAGGCAACGTGGCCCTACACACAACGTCCCTTTTTCCGAGGCAGCGCGGCAATCTTTACCATTCCAGTTGTTTTTGGGGGCTTGTTGGAAAACTATGGTGTACATCTGCATGTGGAATTTTGCTCTCAGTGACCAGTTGTGAGAGGCGAGTATAGTAATTATCATCAGTCTATTTCGTGAGCAGCATTTCGAGGTAAACTTTCCTTCTGTTATAATCGTGGAGAGTTGAAGTGGTGGTATGAAATGTTTAGCTCTATACGGGGAGCAATATTTTCCAGGGCACCAAAGTTGTAACTCGTCCATATATTTTACAAACGGACAACAGAACCATTGTCACCCCTTAATATTTCAGTACAAATAAAAAAACTCAGAAGTGTTGGCCTAAAAATTTGCGACATTGGTCTGTACGAAACATATTTTATGAAAAATACCATGGTTAGTCTGTTGCAAGAGAAAGTTCTAATTTTGGTGTAGTACTGTTTTATTATAAACCATCTATAACCCATGAACTTTTACAAATCTGCTTATGGAAAAATATAAAGTACAACATACCCTTATTATTTTCACAATGTGTTTTTAAATAATCAGAATAGTTTATTGGAACGAATGATTACATAGTACTCATAAAAAGCGTAATACTGTTTTCACACAGAAACTTAATGATCTCATTTCACCTTCTAATGAAATCGTAAATTTTTTGCTTTCACACATAAGTAGCTGCTCGATTAGTATGAAGGAGGAAATGTCAAGCGAATAAAATGACAATGCTATATGACAGACAATGACATTTACTTTAACAAATGACATTTTTAAGCACTGAACACACCAAAAACTAAGAAGCTGAACACTCGCAACAGAGTTGCATTGGGCTTTTGATTTCATTAGGCATTCGATTAGACACTAATGAAAAAATTATAGATTCGAATTTTGTATGGAAAATTGAGCTCAATAAGCGTCTTAATGTAGAAAACTGCCTTTATTATTCAATAAGCCGTGTGTGTGAAAATAGTATAAGGATCTAATCTGATTACAGTTAATGGAATATATTGCATTAAAAAATTATTTCAATAAATTGTTTCCCCTGAAATGGCCATAGTGCATCGTATCGACAAGCCGCACATCATTTGTTCTAACATACGCGATTTACCTCCTTCGTTTCTTCGCCTCGGTTTCCCTTCTCCCTGAATGCACTTCATTGGACTCTACTATGCCATCATTTTCTTTAAATATTAAAATTTTCTTTAAATATTAAAATAAAATGTTGCAAATTGTGTGATTTCCCTTCACCCCTCAATCAACAGTCGAAGCAGCATTAATCGGCAACATCAGTAATGCTCTTGTGCTTAAAAATACACTCAAGGATCTGCGTTTGACTGCCGTTACCAATGTTACTGCCGTTTTTTCATTCTGTTTAGAAGGAATATAAGAGTTGGAAAAGTATGTATGTATGTTAATGTGTAAATACATATACATACATATATAAAGGGACGAAGTACTGGTATAACTGAAACTAAATTCGCTCGTCCGGAATTTCGCCCAGAGAATTGATGTCGTAATTAGAATACAACGAAAAACGCTTAGAAATTATTAACTAACGTTGTGCCGGCTAGAGATGCTGCAGCATAAATGATTTCCGGATTGAAGATATAAAATCGTAGCCGTTCGAAATTCGGCATCCGGTTTGATTTTAGGGTCGTCAGAAGTGTTCTTCAAATTCGCTACCGTTGCTTATGATCCTTTATCGGATATCCAGTACAGCCCCGTAACAAGCCCCATTAAGCTACAAGCCGACTATCTCGGGAAAATTAAACATGTCCATATTGCGCTGCGCACGCTGGTCTAAGAATGATACAACTATCATATCTAAAACCAGCAAGTGGCATACGTCCTAGAAAGCTTCTTTGTAGTATTTTTCAAAATGACGGAGTTATTTATAACACAGGTCATTGTTTTTGATAGAGTTTTTCTTTTTGGTTGTATACTTTAATTTACCTCAATGGATTTCTTACAAAAAAATTGATGTCAACAAAATGTAGCAGAACAATGGCACTTCACCTAGCAGATAGTTTAGAAAAGTGTTGGATCTTTAAGCAAACCAATTTTCTTTAAGTGATGGTGAAACAAGAGGTCGATCATAAAATTTTGTTTTGGTGGCTAGATATTTTGATCGTTTATCAAAAACTTTTCGTGATAGACTTTTGTCACTGTATGAGCTTAAAAATAGTTAAGGGGCAATTGCCCTGAGGCCCGGAAGGTTTTTGGGGGCCCAGAAAAGCAAAGCAGTATTGACAGTACTCTAACTAGGATTTCATAGATACATACATAATTTGGTGCTACAAAAAATTGTTTTAAAATTGAAAATCACTTAACTAAAAGCGTGATTGGCTCGTTTGGAGTGCAACATAAGAAGCGCTTTTTTGTTTTCCATGCCGACTTTTCAGCAAAATTTCCGAAAATACCCGATCAGCTTTGACAAAATCTTCAGGTTATTCTAAAGATAAAGGTTGAAAGAGGTCACACGACAAAATTCCTGAACATGAAACTAGTTAAATCATAAAACTTGCTATATAGGCGCCAATGTGAAATGCGAATTCGAAATGTAAGTTCAGTGGATTTTCTGTTAGCGGAAACCCTTAAAAATGAAGTAGCTCTCTGGAGAGAGATACTTCGCAGAATTCTTGATGTTGTTTTATTTCTTGGATAAAAAGGATTGGCATTTAGAGGGGATAATTCATTGATCGGAAATCCAAAAAATGGAAACTTTCTTGGTATTTTGGAACTGATTAGCAATTATGGCCCCCTATTGCATGAACATTTGGAGAATGTGAGGGAATCTCAAACGAAAAAGGATCGTCTCCAAGGACATTATTTGTCTGATGGAATACAAAATCAGTTCATTGAAATCTGTGCAACTCAAGTAATTAGAAAGGTAGAAGGAGAGAGAAAGTCCGTCAAGTATTACACAGTAATAGTGGATGCAACCCCTTATTCGGCGCATATTGAGCAGACTCTTTATGTTTTATTCGACAAGGACTCCGGAAAATGGAAACTCCAAGAACGCTTCTTAGAGTTTGTCGATTGTAACGCAAAAACAGGAGAAGCTGTCGATGAGCTGATTCGCAGCTCTCTAAAAAGCACAATATTCCTCTGGATGACTACCGTGGGCAAGGGTATGATAATGGCAGTAATATGAGCGGTCATTACTAAGGAGCGCAGAGTCATATCCTGAGATATAACTCCGTAGCAATATTTGCACCTTGTGCTTGTCATAGTTTAAATTTATGTGGAGTGCAAGCTGCTGAATGTTGTGCAGAAGTCATCACATTTTTCGGTATTATGCATAAATTGTATAATATCTTTAGCACAAGCCCTCAGAGATGGGAAATTCTCAAGGAAAAAACTTATTACACCTTGCACAGCATGTCACAAACACAATGGTCTGCTCGTGTGGATAGTGACCTTTACCAACTCACATTCCCCAAATATTGAAAGCTATCGAATCAAGCTTTTGAATCTGAGTTCAGAAACAGTAACGGATTTGAAAGGTATTCAAGCATATATAAGGAAATTTTAGTGTATCCTCTTAGCCTCCATTTGGCTAAAAGTGGTGACGGTAATCAACCATCGAAATCTGGTATTGCTAGCTAGAAATGCCACACTGGACGTGGAAACAGAAAATATACGTAGCCTGATTGATGAGTTGAAGAAGTTCTGGCATCAATGGTCGATCATACTTCAAGAATTTAAGGTTCTGGCAGGGAGTATAGGAGTTGTGAATACCTTCGCAGAGAAAATAAGGAAGATAATAAAGCGCCAGTTCGATGAATTACCTGGCGAATCACCTGAGTGTGATTCCGAAACTCAATTCAAACAGCAATTTTTTTACGTTCTTTTGGACTGCTTGATTGGTAACATGACAAAATGTTTCGAAGCCGTAAATGACATTGCGGTTAAATTTAGTTTTTTGTGGAAGTATGAGGATCTGACGGAAGAAGAGCTCAGAGAAAAGGCAGCGGTATTCCGCACGATTTATGGTATCGATATTTCTACGGATCTAATAGATGAAATCATTCATCTCAAAGCCATCCACTTAGCAAATCTGGGATGTGATTCGCTGCCACCATTTCACTTCGGAAAATTTCATGACTTGAAGATGGAAGTATTATTACCGAACATCTGCATAGCAAAAGAATATTTTGCACACTTCCAGTCAGTGTGGCTGAAGGGGAGCGTTCTTTTAGTCTATTATCGTGGGTGAAAAATTTTTTACGTTCTACTATGAGCCAAAACCGCTTAACAAGCCTTAGAACATTGGAGTTGGAGTCCAGCCTTGCTCGCAGCATTAGTTTTGAATCGGTAATTTCCATATTCGCAACCATTTAGAAAAAGTTAATGTATTATTCTTTTTTAATGTGTTATTCTTTTAAAGTTGCATAGCAGCCGATAGGCTCCACCAATTTTGACAATTCGGTAAAAGTCTAGTTGAGGGGTCGATTGCTAATACGCTACCAGTATCGAGAGAGGTGTCAAACAACGCGTATTGACCTCAGTATAATAATCCGAAGGCGGAAATGAAAAATTTTAACTCGTTCAAAAGATATTAAACAAAAACCGAAAAATTACCCACGGGTCTCTCCGAAACCGGGGGTGGTATCCATAGTATTTTTGCGCAGAACAGAAGAAGGTTTGTTAAGTTAAAAACGATTCTTTCAAATAAGTGTTAAATTAGAAAAAAATTGCAAAAGCGAAAAATCGTACATTGCTGTTAAGACTTCGTTGTTAGTTGGTATTGTGTTGTAGCTATTCTGCACTTGTGATTGGTGCTATTAAATCAAGTGGACGCCGAATAAGTGACGCACAAAAGTAATAAATGCATGTTAACGCAAAATACATAGAATATAAAAATAGCTTCAAGGTAGAGACAATGAGATGAAGGCGAAAAAATCGCGACTATGGCTTAAAGAATTTCAATAAATGCTTCTATCCTAACACCACATGCCGTTAACTGCGATTTAGTTGAGTACGCAACTCATGAGAAATAAATGAAAAATCTACTGCCGCCTTACGCAAACGTACACAATGCAGCCAAGCGAAAAGAAAACTGGAAAATTTTAATATGAAAGATTGTTGAAATTCTTTACTTGGTTTTTATCCTAATAGATTTTCTTTGTAGTGGCATCGTATGTTTTCAAGCATTTTAAAATAATGTTTAGTAATTTCGAATATCCACATACATACATACATATACTATACCTATGTACATAAGTAGCTATTTTTCCGGAAAGCCTTTAATTTAAGAGCAGTTGTGTAGATGTAGGGCACTTGCACGTGTTGAACTTTTAACCAACAGCTAAGAATGATGATTCACTTCAACAGCTTATATAAGTGCAGCTTAAGCCACTTCAGGCAATTCGTCTAATGCATATTTATAACACATTCGTCCCTGCAAAAAATGGAGAGCGAGAGTTCTGTGTACTTTGCATGCTTTGGAAAATAAAGATGGGTAAATTTATTGACGAAGAAGAAATACGCATTGGC
Organism: Eurosta solidaginis; assembly: GCF_040869045.1. NCBI lineage: Eukaryota > Metazoa > Arthropoda > Insecta > Diptera > Tephritidae > Eurosta > Eurosta solidaginis. Next base: position 248,962,382 of record NC_090319.1, on the reverse strand, counting down.
AATCCTGCTTTCAAGAGCCAGAGAATAGGTGCCAAACGACGTAGTCCCAGGAATGTGAGGCATACAATTAGCCGTGACGATAAATATGCCTTTAAAGCTGCAGGACAGGGCAGGAGAGATGTTACAAAATAGAGTATCCAATTACCACGAAAACGACAAGTTGTTAACTATAAGTGCAACGAACTAGCTGTGTACTAACCGACTATGTGGCTGAGTGGTTTAGGGCCTTTGTCAACGCCGTTTCGCTACATAGGAGGTAGGCAGGATGTCGATGACCAAGAACTGCCAACCGCCTAATCCATGGTGTAATCCGGACAATACCTATTGGATGATTTGCAACCAGGGAGTATTTTTGGTTGTATTTGAACGAAGCCTTCGCTATTCCGGGTTGCCACGGGAAGTAATGACGGTCTTACTACGGCAAGGGGCGCTGTAAACTCTAGGGGCTCAAAAACTTCTAAAGAAATTAAGGATGGAAAAAGGCGATGGCATCGCAAGCTGGCAATCAGTGCACTTGGTAAAGGCACCCTCTCACAATACCGGCAAACATTAAGAATGATGCAGCGGTTGGGTCCAGTGGTTAACCCAACCAACGACGAGAGCGATCGCTTGGCATGGGTCAGTGAGACAATGGAAGAATGTCGAAGAAAGCTCACTGACAAAAACTTTGATACTACTAATCCTCAATTATGCAATCGCATCGAAGAGGAAGCAGCTTCGAGAGGCAAGAGGCAGCGATCGGCTGACCCTGGCAAGCCTGCTTTTAAGAGGCAGAAGAGGGATGGCAAACGCCCCAGTCCCAGAAGCAAGAGGCGAACTAGCCGGAATGATAGAAACCAGTCCTCAAATTCTGCAAAGCGGATGGAAGAGGCAAATGCTGGAAAGCCGTGTATATCAAAATTATACAGGGAGATGAAAAAAGGAATAAAGTCGTGAATGGTAATAAGCTAAAGTGATGTAACGATCTCCACTCCAGCCCGCTTGGATATACTAAAGGGATTAACGCTGAGACTCCGGTTTTCACCGAGAAGAAGTTGCGAAGCAGTCCCTTACGGTGACACTACTAGATTGCTGCAACCCCAATAGGCATATGTGAACCGAAAGGTGGAGATCCATAGAAGGGGAGCTGATAAGTATCAAGATGCATAATGAGCCAAGTAAAACTACCATCCTTCGACAACAGCTGGATGACATAATGGGCTTAAGCTCATGAACTACACCAATAACACCAGGGGCGCAGATAGTATTTATATGCGCCTTATGTGGAGTCCAATAAGCTAAAAGCAGGGGTAGTGGAAAGCGACCTCGAAAACCTTAAAGTATCCCAAATGATAGCAACATAAGAGCAGTGGCAGAGGTGTAAAAACAGGTTCTTGTTGTTTTTGTAGCAGTGCTTCGCCCCATCCATTAAGCCCGACCGATCACAAATTGTCATCAATATCCACTAACGGGAGTCCAAGGAAACTTGCGGTTTGAACAGGGGTGGACCATAGTGAGAGGGGTGTTAGAGGCGTTAGTTTGAGCTAGAGTGAGGCACATTTCCCAGGGCAGAGTGTGTTCCTCTACTGCGTGTTCTTGGTAATTTTTTTTTAAGAACTGGATTCGCCGGGCAATTCCTAGCATAGAGGTCCGACGCCTGTTTGTGGATATTACTGAGGACCTGCTTGTGCTTTTTTACTTCATACGGCTGTGTTTTCAGGTGCTGTATATCCTCATAATGGTTACGGAGATGACCCCTTAAGCCCCTGGCAGGTATAGCCTCATCAATCAGATGTCCGATGGGATGTGCAGGTTTCTAGGTATTCAACAGAAACCGTTTGTTCAGCATTTCATTTCTCTCCCTAACGGGGGCCTCATTGTGTAGGTGGTGTTCTGGAGACATAAGAAGACTGTTCGTAGTGGTTCTGAATGCAGTGTTTTCGCAGGCCTGTATTTTCTTCCAGTGAGTAACCTTTAGGCTGGGCGACCGACCAAATTGGGGATGCGTAGCATGCAATCGGCCGGGCAATTTATTTGTAAGTGGTAATGAGCGTTTCTTTGTGTGCTACCGGCAAGAGATTTGAGGATTTTATTACGGCTCTAGATTTTTGGTACAATTGCGGTTGCATGCTTTCGAAAATGTAGATCCTGATCGAACGTCACACCCAAAACTTTAGGGTATAAGACAGTCGGTAGCGTAATGCTATCGACGTGGATGTCCAATATGGTTAAGCTGCAGTCGAGTCAATATATGTATATATTGATAGTCAAGCGGCGATTAAGGCAATAATCTCGCACAGTACTTCATCAAGAAGTGTTCTGGAAGGCAAAGAGTCATTGTAAAAACTTCGCTCAGGCCGAAACATACATGTTTACTGGGTTCCTGGTCATAAAGGGATAGAAGGTAACGAAAAGGCCAATGTGTTGGCAAAGAAGGGTGCAACACTCGCTGAAACGACAAAATACGTCCCCTTCCCCCAAATGAGTTCAGAATAGAAGCATATATGTATAATTGCGCAGCCTTGTAACACTATTAACCACAGAAAGCAAACAACAATACCGTTTGAAGTGCACAGCTGGGTATGTAATGTTCGTATTTGCAGAATCCCGTAATTTTGCAGAATCCTGTTTCTCTTTTTAGGAACTCCAGAGCTATTAAAAGCTGTTCCGTTGTTTTGCGTTATTATAAATATCAACTTCACAAATATAGATGGAATGCATGGCGGTTATTATTAATATATACAAATTTTTAGATACTCTTGTTATTGATGCTTTCCATAGAGTACCTTATATCTTGAGAGTCATGACAATTTTATCTGTTACCACTACCGAAAATTAAGAGACGTAATCACTTTCCCTTTCATAAGATTTAAGCTAACCAATAAGTGCGATCGCTGAATGGCCTTGCTTGGTTTAAAAATCATCGCAATTTAACCGTATTAAAACCCTCACCTCAGCGTAGAGCGCTGTTTTAATTATTAGTCTCCAAAATTTAAGTTTGTAATATAGTTCCACTGGCTTGCCTTGGTGTTTTGAGCTCAGCTAGAAGCATTTAGACTCAAGAGTCTACACGGCTAAGTTTAAGTTAAAAAAAAAGAAAATGTACAAGTTTAGTTGAAAAGCGATTGTAAGATTCGCAACAATCGACAAAAAGGGAAGCGAATTTACAAAAAACCTGTTAAGTTTGCAAGCATTGCACAATTTTCAAAAGAGAAACAAGTATCTATGTCGCCAACTCCCCCTACGGAAATATCAGTACAAGTATCTATTATTTTTCTTCAAACATCCTATTCCAGCGCTTAACCTTTATGTGGGGCAGTATTAAGCTGAGAGTGGGACAATATGCAGCGATATTTTAGGAGTTACTTTTATACATATCGGCAAAAACAACTGTATTTGCGATTGTGCAAATAGAAGAAGATTTGTAAAACTTTTATTAACTCAAAGTTGAGACTATTGAATGCTTTCTGTTCACAAACAATTTTTTTCAATTTCGCAATGACATTGAGTGATGGTGTTAAATAAATACTTAAACTGAATTCGAATGTGTCGTCTATCTAGAACTGGAGTTCCCAAACTTTTATTATGCGGCTTCGCTAACTACAGTCTACTTTTCATGAAACCACAGATGGAATTCATAATACGCTGCACTCAGTAATTTTAAGTATTATAATACTTGAGCTATTTATATAAATAGAGTTTTCGAAGAATTTTTTCTTGGAATTCATGATATAAGATTTGTGATGTAGTTGGAGCAGGTTGTTTATGTTTGTTATTGGCGGTTGTTTAGAATATTTTTAGCAGGATCAAACTGTCAATAAAATTAAACAGAATAGTGGACGAAACATTACGAGCGCTGCCCCCGTCATGATATAAAAGTCGTGCTTGGCGACTTTAACGCCAGGGTGGGCAAAGAAGGTGTTTTTGGCCCTACAGTCGGAAAGTTCAGCCTACACAATGAAACTTCTCCTAACGGACTGAGGCTGATTGACTTTGACGGTTCTCTAAACATGGTCATATCCAGCACGAGGTTCATGTATAAAAAGATACATCAAGCTACATGGCTGTCCCCTGCTCGAAATACTCGCAATCAGATCGATCACGTTGTGATAGACGGACGGCATGCCTCCAGTGTTTTAGATGTGCGCACGATCCGAGGACCTAACATCGACTCAAACCATTATCTCGTTGCAGCCAAAATACGCACCCGCCTCAGCGCGGCTAAAACCAAGGAAAAAAAACACAAGGAAAGCTAGACGTCGAAGAGCTTCAATCACAACAAACTGCCCATGATTTCGCAACTCGACTCTCACACCTGCTCTGTGAGAGCACAACTCATCCTGAAGGAATACAGGAGCAGTGGGAGCATATCTCTAAAGCACTTCGTGCTGCCGCCGAGGAAAAAATTGGTTACCGGCGGCCACGAAAAAACAACTTGTACGATGAAGAATGCCGCGTTGCAACCGAAAGAAAAGACGCTGCCTACAGAGCTACGTTAAAAGCGAGCGGGACAAGAGGAGTGTGTGAACGCTATCGTGAGTTGAAAGGGGAAGCGAGGCGCCTTTTCAGGAAGAGAAAGCAGCAGCAGAAAGGCGTGATTGCGAAGAGCTTGAGCTGCTAGCCACCAGGAATAACGCCCGAAAATTTTAACAAAAAAATACAGCGACAGACGCACAGTGTTTCGTGTAGAACAAGCTAGCTGGACAAAAACAAAGTTCTTATTCGAAGAAAAGTGTAAAGATAAATGAAAGAAAACAAACAAAATAACGGGATTTTTGCTTTTTTTTGATATTTTTGCTCATATATATTGAGTAATTGAAGTAAGAAGGCAGGAGTGCCCGTAAAATGCATTGATTAATTTGCAAAATTCTTGTTGAATATTAAGCTTCATATTTCTTTTATGTGAACACTTTTATATAATTTTTTTGATGCATTCTAAGCTCGAAGGTAAGTAAAATTTTTTAAAAGTAATTCTTTCCCAATTAGAGTATTTTCAATATATTTAACATTCCGTTATTAAGAAGAAAAGGTATTTTTTTCTATATTTTTAACTTTAGGAACAAAAAAGTTACATACATCCGCGGACATCCGGGCTAAATTTTACATAAGTTATAGTCGCAAGTATTCTCTAATAGTCGAAAGAGAAAACCATTGCGAATTCTTTGCACATCTATTTTAAATTACTATTATTTTTAATATATTTAGTTATCTCTACATATAAAATAGGATATATGTACGTATCAGCTCCGACGAGATATTTGAACCTTTAAAGCTGATCTACAAACGGCAAAACCAATTCCCAGGTACAGGGAACAAACACGTAACCATAAAAAACACAAAAATAAACACGCAAGGTCAACAAGAGCACACCAAAAGCAAAAAAGGCGAAGATCTCTGACTTCAACCTGCCACAACCTACCGCACTAGTCACCAAGGCATAAAAACAGGTACATACAAAGCAATCCTAATGCAGGTATAACCACACAGGAACTCTACACAAAACAACCCCATTTGGTAGCATCGACGCCAATACCTGAATGTAATATAAATACTGCACAACTGATAATAAATCAGAACGATCAACGACACTTAAGATGGCAGCACAACAATCATCAACTATTCACCCTGTCGGAAAATCAACAACACAAAACAGTTTAGTTATAACCGTACCAAGAATGGAGTTTTTTGATATTTGGATTCAACATTCGAAGGAAACCAGATATAAAGAATTATTGAGTTTTGTTGTACTTAAGTACGATTTAAGCGAAGCAGCCGAGTATTCGATAAAAAGTTTAAGCTTACAAATATCGGCATATTCGTCGAAGCTGGATCAAAAGTGGAACACTTCTGGAAGACATAAGGAGCGATTATTGAATAAAAACTCGGAGTGGCTTTCGGGTTCAGACTTCACATTTACAATAACGGTGGATTCAAAGTTGCCATCAGACCAACCAACCACTTCTTCAGGTAACCCCGGAAGACGAAAGAAGGACTTTGTTAGCTGCAGTGAAAAAACCAAACGGCGTCGAGTGGATGACCTCTTGCAATCTAGAAGTCCTGGTGAGATACTTTATGCGGCAGAAGTATCAACGCGTATGTCTTGCAACAGAAATGTTGCTAACATTATAAAAAAATCACAGGAAACCACTCAAATATCCGGCAAAAAGATGAGATGCAAGATGCTTGAGCAATGTAGAAGCTTTAGCATACTACGTAGATAGCAAGTCGACGACTCATGGATACAAAACGATTCGGAAGTGGAGCATGAAGGCAGGCCATAAGGTTTATCCACCATTTTATAGTCTAAGAAAAGCTAAGGCAGAATGCTATCCAAATGAAATTGATGTGGGTGAAACACGTGCGGAAATTAAAGTCCAGTCCGATAAAACTGTTGAGCGTTTAGTTTTAGCAAATCAAGAAGTTTTTGTTAGTTTATTACCTACAAACTTGACGTATACTTTAATCAGCAAGTGGAGATGGAAGCTCTGGCCATAGCACATATAAGCAAAAGTTTACATGCAGTTCTGACACTTATGAGTTTTTGTTTATATTTTCTTTCGTTCCTCTTCAATTACAGGATGAAAAAATATAACATTGTTTGGCAGAATCCTCGACCTTCTTCTACCATGTATTGTCGTCCAATTAAATTTATTTTTTCTAAAGAAACAAAAGATTTTATTGTTTTTGAAACGAACAAAGTTTTAGAGGAGATAAATGCGTTGTTGCCAACAAAGTACATGCTCGAAGAATACGAAGTTTCCGTAAATCACAATATGTTTCTAACAATGATTGACGGAAAAGTTTGCAATGCTTTGACTGAAACTTCTTCCGCACAAAAGTGTTATATTTGTGGTGCCACTCCAAAAGATATGAATAATGAGTTACGGGACTTTACGCCTAACCGAGATAATCTCCTTCGCGCATTAGCATCTGGGTACAATGTATATATACAAAGATTTTAAAAATTTGCGGTCGAGACTAAAAAACTATACATAGATCTCTATACATGGTTTAATATGCCTGTTACAGTTCATAAAATCTTAGTGCATAGTATTGATATTATAAAATCAGCAATTTTACCTATTGGGGTCAACTTTCTGAGGAACCACAGGAAGCTCGTAACAAAGATTTGAGACGATTCAGGGATGATTATTTAATTTAAATCTATTGCCTTTTCTACTTTGTATGATAGTTTACTTTTAAGTTTTTGTAATAAGTAATTTTCACATAATTAATTTAATTATTTACATTGTTATTATTATTATTGTAATTCACTTTTACATTCCTGACTGGTACTATAAAAATTTTTTTTAAAAATTGTAGTGCCAGGATAAATACTCAAATAAATACAAAATATGTATGTACATATGTACATTCACTCACATAAATAAGTAGACACCCCTTTTTGGACAATTCTTACAATTTTCGCTTTCGCAAATTTATTTTAACTAATTTTCCTTAAGAAAATTTGTCACGATCTATAACAAAAACTAAATGATATTTAAAAAATGTTTGAAAAATTTGACGAATTTTCATATTTTAACTAATTTCCCATAAGAAAATTTGTCACGACCTATAACAAAAACGAAATTATATTTAAAAAATGTTTGAAAAATTCGACGAATTTTCATAAAAAATTTTAATTTTTTTTTCGAATTCTTAGAATTTTTTAGAGTATTGAGATTTGTATTCCATTCAATTTAAGTACAATAAAGTAATATTCTTAAGTCCTTTAAATTTTTTTGGATCTATGTCACTTATTCACTGAGTTACTGTATATGAAATAAGCAAATATGCATATGAAGTAAAATTTTGGAAAAAAATAAAAAAAGAACATATGGCTGAAAAAAATTACGTAGTTGTAATAAATGACTGCATATGAAACGGAAAATCTCATAAAATAATTTTGTCCAGATAGCTTGTTCTACACGAAACACTGTGAGACGGAAGGTTTTAAGACCGGGGCAAACGAGGAACGTAGGAACGAAACGGCGACCTTGTAACTGATGTCCAGATTATGGAGGGAACACTTATCTGCTCTCCTAAATGGAGGTAGCAATTCACCGCGCAGGGATGAAGAACCCGATCCCGCAATCGATGATGATGGAATATATATATATATATTTTCACAATGCGCCAAATCTTGGAAAAAACCCGTGAAAAGAGAATCGACACACACCACCCCTTCGTCGACTTTAAAGCCGCTTTCGACAGCACGAAAAGGAGCTGCCTATATGCCGCTATGTCTCAATTTGGTTACCCCGCAAAACTTATACGGCTGTGCAAAATGACGTTGAGCAACACCATCAGCTCAGTCAGAATTGGGAAGGACCTCTCCGAGCCGTTCGAACTAAACGAGGTTTCAGACAGGGTGACCCCCTATCGTGCGATTTCTTAAATTTGATGCTGAAAAAAATTATACTAGCTGCGGAACTTAACCGCACTGGAACAATATTCTATAAAAACGTGCAATTACTGGCATATGCTGATGACATTGATATCATCGGCTTAAACACCCGCGCTGTTAGTTTTGCTTACTCCAAACTGGAAAAAGAAACGGTAAAGATGGGTTTGATGGTGAATGAGGACAAAACGAAGTACCTGCTGTCATCGATCAAAGAGTCAGCGTATACGCGCCTTGGCAACCACGCTACTGTTGGCAGCCATAATTTCGAAATAGTAAAAGACTTCGTTTATTTGGGAACCAGCATCAACACTAGCAACAACATCAGCACTGAAATCCAGCGAAGAATCAATCTTGCCAATAAATGCCACTTTGGACTAGGTAGGCAATTGAAAAGTAAAGTCCTCTCTCGGCGAACGAAAATCATACTCTACAAGTCACTTATCGTACCCGTCCTGCTATATGGGGCAGAAGCATGGACCATGATAACAGAAGATGAAGTGGCTTTGGGAGTGTTCGAGAGAAAAGTCCTTCGAAAGATTTATGGACCTCTACGCGTTGGCGATGGCGAGTACCGAAGAAGATTTAATGATGAGCTGTACGAGCTATACGCAGACATTAACATAGTCCAGCGAATTAAAACGCAGCGGCTGCGCTGGCTAGGCCATGTTATGCCAATGAAAGATGATGCTCCGGCCAAGAAAGTGTTTCTATCGGAACCCGCCTATGGAAGCAGAGGTAGAGGGCGGCCCCCACTCCGTTGGAAGGACCAGGTGTAAAACGATTTAAACTCCCTTGCTGTGTCCAATTGGCGCCGGTTGGTGGAGCGAAGGACCGACTGGCGCGCCTTGTTGGACGGCCATAACCATTTAGACGGTTAAGCGCCAATTAAGTAAGCCATTTTTTTTTAATTCAGGAGAGTCTTTAGTTGTTCCACGTGCAAATTTTAAGCCGAATTTCAAAAGCAACGAATATTGATAATGATTTTTTGCTGGGCCGGAGGAGACAATAAATATATGAAACAAAAATGTGTTTCTCAGGGGGCCCGCGATTTAGAGGTACTAAGACATTTTTTTTTTTTTTAATTCAGAATAGTCTTTAGTTGTTCCATGTGCAAATTTTAAGCCGAATTTCAAAAGCAACGAATATTGATAATGATTTTTTGCTGGGCCTGAGGAGACAATAAAAACATCAAACAAAAATGTATGTTTACATGAATCCGAAATCGTAAAGTTTTCGTGGCGACACTACTGAAGGTTCATCTTCAAAAAGTCTTCCAACAATACCACCAACTCTATATCAAAGTTCAGATTATTTAAACGACTTTGATATCGGTACCGTGAATAATGGGTTTTTGCGATCTGAAGAAGTCAACGAAATAATTCGTCGAGGTCTTCAAAAGTGTCCTGTTATTTTTCCACGACGAGGCATTTCCTACCTCGTTGTTAAACAGAATCTTGCCAAATGGAGAGAAAGTGGAGCTTGACTGGTTAGTGTGGTGCCAGTATCAATGATTTTTATTGCCTACCATGTCGTCTATTAAGCACCAATATTTTAAATAGACCTAAAATTTATTCTGCGGATATTCGAAATTCCAGGTATGGAAGAAGATACAATTGAAACACTTATCAATGAACAGCTAATCACCGAAACTCAAAAGTGGAAAGAAATTGTATATAGCATTTTGGTCACTATTTTATTTTTGGGTGAAAGAGGTCTTGCTTTCAAAGGCGAAGGTATATATCTTGGTGAATGAAACGATGGACATTTTTTGAGCATCTAAGATCACATAAGCCATTATGATCCGATACTTAGAGATCATTTGGAGAAAGTTAGGATTTCACAACAGCAGCGCAAGCGTTTACGAGTTCACTATCTTTCCCCAGACATTCAGAACGAGTTTATAGAAATTTGTGCAAAGCACGTGAGGGAAACTGTATTAGATCAAGGCAAGAAAGCCAAGTATTTTGCTATTATCGTTGATGCTATGCCTGATGCTAGTCACGTTAACAACGTTCATTTTGCGCTAACTCCATTTCAATTCGAAAGCAACAAATTTTACAATTCGAGAACGGTTTTTGGCTTTCGTGAACTGTAACCAAAAAACTGGTCAGAAGATCGCCGATTGAATTTGCCATACTCTAGGTAAACATGAAATCCCATTAAAAGATTGTCGTGCACAAGGGTACGATAACGGCGCCAATATGAAAGGAGCTTACAACGGAGCACTACGTCACATTCTCGACAAAAACTCGAATGCTGATTACTCGCCTTGTGCAACCCACAGTCTCAATTTATGTGGTGTTGATGCTGCAGAATGTTGTACGGCTGCAATTACTTTCTTTGCAGTTGTACAAAAACGTTTTACTATTTTCAGCAGCACTCCACAACGATGGGATATCCTCAAAAAAAAAATGTACCGAACTCTCTTCATAGTCTTTCAGCCAAAAGCCAAATTTGACTGCGCAAGCATACGGCGATGTTACCGGCATTCTCAAGTACATCAACAAGTTCGAATGTATCTTGCTGTCCTCAATTTGGTTCAAAATACTGACTACCATTAATGAAAGAAGCGTGTTGCTCCAAGCTAGAGACGCCACCATAGATGTTGAGGTCCGCCATCTAGATGCCTTATTTGCTGATTTGAAGATGATCAGGAACCAATGGGAAACAATTTTATACGAATGCAAAACAGTTGCTATTCAATTGAACATCTCGCCAAAGTGTCCGGACATTCGAAAGAGAAAACCCAAAAGGCTCTGAAGATAATTTAAATGAGATGATTACGGATGATTCAGAGTCTGATTTTAAAAACAATACATTCCTGGTGATCGTTGATTCGGTAATCACTGGCATTACTGAACGATTTGCAGCTATGAGAAATTTGAGCGAGACGTTTTCCTTTTTGTGGCAATTTGAAGACATGGATTAAACTACGGTTCGGACATTTCTCAAAGCTTAGAATGCGAAATAATTCACTTGAAACACATTTACGAAGCAAATTTTTATAAAGGTCTGTCACCATTTGAATTTCTAAATGCCATCTACGTATGTTCAAAATCTGTATACGATTTTCCCAAACATTTGTGTTGCTTTACGTGTCTTTTGCACTATACCTGTCTCTGTAGCTAGTGCAGAACGTTCCTTCATCGTCCTTTCAAGAAACAAAAACTTTCATAGATCGTGTTCATCTCAAGAGCGAGTTTCAGGACTTGCCACACTTTGTGTTGAATCCGCTTTGGCAAGACTGTTAAATTTTGATATTATGTATTATAAAAACTTCTGCAGCGAAAAAAGCAAGTAAAGCCACTCTTTGATGTCTGAACTTTCTATATCGAATAACTAAAATTTATAATCATCATTAACGTTATCAGAAATGTATTAGAATGTTACCAAATAACTAGAAAAGATTATTTGAAACAATTTGTGGCTGTTAAAAGAGAATTTTGTTTCTACGTTACAATAAAATAATATATATAGTAAATATTCTGTCCTAATTTTATTGTCAGCTCTTAGTCCAAAAATAATTTAGTTGATGTGTCAAAAATTTTTTTATGTAATCCATCAATAATGATTCATGAATGAGACGTCATTAATTCAAGTTAATCAAATGTATTAGTGGATTTTTTATAGGGGGCCCGTAAATTATTTAGTCCCGGGCCCGGAATTTCTCTCTACGGTCCTGCAATCCGATATATCCGAAAAATCTGTGCCCACGGCTATTATACGAAGCTGTAGTGTCCGTTTTTTGTCAGCATAATCCTTAATTAGTGCAGAAATGCTTGGCATTATGTCATTTGGGGTTGAAGCCAGAGTTATAAAATCGTATTGGACATCAGCAATCGTAGGTTTTTCATTCCTATTACGACGCAGTGGTTGCAGAATAGAATGCAGTAGTAACATAGTTATACAGTATTTAGAATCTGTTAAAGGTATATGATTAGAAAAAATGTAAATAAACTGACATTTGTATGTACCATTTGAAATATTTGTGTTTAAAAGTTTAGAGAGCAGGAGTTCTCTGCATGCTTTATCCTTAACATCACATTGCAAGATTGGCATTATTTTTTTATAAAAGTTCTCCAGCTTTAAAAATAATTGATTTGATTTGCCTGGATACATATTTTTGAAATATACATATCTCGACCTAAGAATAAATTTATTAAAATTTTTAAATGAGAAATAAATCAAAATACTTACTAATTCATAACCGTTGGAGCTAGGTATAGCGACTCCAACAAATCTTTTAAATAGTTTCCACTTTTTAGTCTCATAGCAGATGTTTCCTTCCAATACGATTTAACTTGATCCCACGGTGTGCAGTTGTGTGTTAGCCAACATTTCTTTTCCAGGAACTCTTCTGCAATTTCAAAAAAAAAAAATAATTAATTAAATTAAATTAATAAATAATTTTCAAATGGACACTAGTAATTCTAACCATGCGATGTTCCTTTTGTTTCGATTTCAGTACTTGAAGGTCTTTCAATCCTGATAGAGTTTGCGCAACGTGAATACAATTTGCCGCCGGAGGGATTCTTCTTTCCTTTTTTTCTATAGAGAGCGCAATTGGATTGAATTCAAAGCAATTTTCTTGTACATAAAAAAATTTCTTTACAAATATTTAATTTCAACTACAAACATTTTTTGAAAAAAAAAAAAATGCACCGTAAGCAAAATAAATTATCCAAAATAAACGCAACATTTTAGCATCACAATCACTTCGTTATACTCAAATTTAATGGGTTTAAAATTGCATACTTTGCATTTTTCTAAAAGAAAGTTAGAAAGTAACTGAGGTAATTATTTTCCACAAAGCTAAAATATGTAAGCCACAGTCAAAAAATCAAACAAACTATTTAAATTAACGGTTTTTCCTTAGGGAATATTTGACATATTGCATTTGCCCATTGTTTCATGTCTGAGTAATTCATCTTCCGACCGGTGCCTGTACAGCTTTCTATAATACAATGTGTGAGCGTCTTTTTATGTTTATTATCAATATATCCCTTCTGATCGTGAGAAGCAAGCACAAGTTGGCCTCTGACAGTTGATTTCAAGAGATCATAAACGTTGAATGACGTATTTTCAGACGGAAATGAAATTGGTGTAGATTCTCTGGATTTCACGGTGTATAAATCGTTCGATATTTTTTATAACTAACTCAATATTGTACTATGCCCTGAGTAGGTATCTCTGTCACACATTAAAGGAATACTCGAATATTCTGAAAAAACTATAATTAGAGCAATGATATATTTATTTAAAGATAAAAACTTACCAAACGATTTCTCCACTCCCTCAATCCAGATTTGAACTTTATTTTCTCGCGGAAAAATTTTTCTTTCAAACTGTTAAAGGAAGCTTCTACATCTTCAATTAAAATTTTTTTTTAAAACGGGATAAGACATGATGCCGCGTTCAATAAAATTTGCATGATTTCATCATTCAATTCCCATGATTTCATTAAATCCAATATTTCAGCTACACTATGGAGCCCGTCGATATCCGCCATTTTGATTTTTGTCCGTTATTACGAGTTAAAGCTCACTGAAAATGTTTGCACTTTGATTTTTTAACACATTTCAATATAAAAACTTTCGATTGCATATACATACATACATATATATGAATTTGAATGAAAACTTTTATAAATGTATGTAAATATATAATTTTTAAATAATATCACAGCGATTGAATCTAAAGTTTAAAATCCTAAACTTCACTTGTCCGGCTTGTCCCACCAATAGAAAAACACTGAGCATTTCGCTAACTAAATTTGCAAGAACAAGAAATATACCACTGAATTAATACTCTTTTTGTAACGGTACTATCGCTACAAAAAAAAATATATATGGGGTAGTCTATCCCATTTCGACCAATTTTGAACCCGACCACTTTAGAATTGGCTGAAAGTTTTTCTTCTTTTTCTAGCTTACGAAAGACGTTTTTCAGAAGTTTTTAAAATTTTTTCATCCAACTCAAAAAAAGTTACGAATTTAAAAAAAAAACACCGTTTTTGTTATCAAAATGCTATAACTTTTTCAAAAATTTACCGTTTGGGATCTTTTTTTTTAATTTGTTTTTAAATGTACTTTTCGGAAAAAAATTCAAAAAAAATTTTAAAGCTTTTTTTTTGTCATTTTTCAGTTTTTCGAGATTTTTCGAATTTCGCCCTTCTCATAAAAAACTTCAATCAATTCTGCAATCATCCCCACTAATCCCGGAGTGGACCGAGAACTTTTTTTATTTAATTGAAAAAAAAAAACTTTAAAAATTTTTTTGTATTTTTTCCGAAAAGTACATTTAAAAACATATTTAAAAAAAAAAAATGATCCCAAACGGTCAATTTTTGAAAAAGTTATAGCATTTTGAAAAAAATACAGTTTTCCAACTCCAAATAAGTTTTAAACATTTTGAAAAAAACGGTGTTTTTTTCATTTATTTATTTTTTTATTTATTTATTTATTTTTTTTTTTTTTATTTGGTAATTTCAAACTGATTACCGTTTTAATAAATTTAATAGGATTTTCCACATGAAAACAAGAAGAATATCTTCTAAAAATTTGTTTGTTTTTATCTCCCGTCATAGCCCATCGCCTAAATATAAATATTTTAAGACGTTAAACTCATACTTTTTAGGTGACATTTTTGGCTTTGTGATATCCTATGCAAGCAGTACGAACTTACTCTTAGACTTTAGTGCTGCTTATAGATGTACGGTTTCCAAATACCTTTCTGTACACCTGATTTGCCACGATTTAGAGAGTCATGGATCCCTTTTACTGCAGGGATCAAATTTACACACGAAGCTAACGTTTTATTTCTATTGAATTACTTAACAGGCTGTTATTAGTAGTTTCAGCTGAACCGACTTAAGGAAACTCTGGTCTTAACTGCAATACATACCTACGTATCTACTGCCCGCGTGAAATAGCTTTGGTTGTTCGCCTTTTTGCTTTTTGTTGGCAAATCTTCTTGAATGGCTGCTTCGCGTTACACTAAAAAGAATGATGCCATATTGTTGTTTCATGGAACCGCACAAGCAAAGCTGTTCTCTGGTTAGTCAGTGAGAAAGCTCCGCTCGACCAAATCATTTCTGCTAATATATATGTACATATGAATGTGTACAGTTCTTACAGTTCGTTAGCTCTGTGTGCATTCAATTTAAACCGCAATGTCAAAGTGTCGCAAAGTTGTCAACATTATAGAATTGATGCATCGCATATTACGTTTGAACAAATTCTCTTCTGAGTTACGGAACTTAACAATTCTACATTCGTTTACAATTTGTTTATCAACTTTTAAGACATTTCATAGTTTTTCTTTTGCACATATTTAAAAATCATTAATTAAATTGCACTTGTTGCACGAACTCAGTAGGGATGTTGCGAATATTCGCACAACCAAATGCGAAGCTTTCGTATTCGTTTTCACTTCCCTTTATGAACGTTTTTTGGATTTTTATATGCACTCCTTCCGTTTTTATCAATTTTATTAGTAAAACTTACTTTGAACATGTACCAACGCTTTTAAAATGTATCTCGAACTCAATGGTACATGGCCGTACTATTTTGTGGATCTCTTTATTATCCGCATCGTACTTGTACACAAGGGTATTATAAATTTGATTCGTTACCACGATAACTTGAGTAAAACTTGATGTATCCTTACGAAATTCGGACGAAATCGCACGATAACCACGTCCACTTTTTCGATGAGGAATTTTGAAAAATGGAAGAAATACATCAAATTCATTGCCAAACACCGATAAACTGATAAAACTTCATATAAGGGTTGACTTTATGATAATAAATGGAAATTTGAAAACTTCTTTATTTACAAGAGAAAAGTTTGAAAGCTACTAAGTCATAAATCCTAAGCCGTAATTTAGCATGGAGGTTGTCTTTGCTATTATAAGTTCACTTTATGGAAATCAACAAAATTGGCTGGCAAGCATGCCCACTTAAAAAAAATCGATATCGAAAATTTCGAAAAATCGAAAAAGCGCGATAATTCATTACCAAAGTCCGATAAAGCGATGATTGAACTTATGACGAGAATAAGAAATTTAGTAAAACCTTGGAAAATGGGCTTGGCACCACCCACATTTATATGAGGAAAATTTCAAAGTTTTGCAAGCCATTGAAGATATCTAAGGAAATTCGGCACGAGGGTTATCATCATTATTATACTTATGCTCTGTGCGAACAAACGGAATCGCCCACTTGAAAAAAAATCTCTATCAAAGTTTCGAAAGACCCATAAACTAATGAAACTTGATATGTCGGTTGACTTTATGACACGAAAAAATCTTGGTACAATTTTCGAAAATGGGCGTTGCACCATCTACATTTAGAGGTAGAATATTTAAGATTTTGCAAGCCGTAAATCAAAAACCATGGAGGATTTGGCATGGAGGTTGTGCTTGCTATTGAAAGTACACCTTGCTAAATTTACAAAATTGGCTGGTGACAACCGCCCACCTTGAAAAAATGTTTTCTAATGGTAACAAAAAATTCAACACCCTTGCGGTATGTAACCAAATTATACAGATATTTCACCTCAGTAGAGATATGGTACAGCAAAGTACAACAATTTAAAAATAAATAAAAACTCTGAAAAATTTTGGAGAATGGGCGTGACAACGCCCACATTTTTTGCAAATCGCTAACCAAAAGCCGTTGGTTTCACTTTGAAATTTTACAGAATTTTGGTTCTTAGTATTATATTTTTAGCTGAGGAAACGTTAATGACCACGCCCACTTTTATACCAAAGCGGCCATTGATAAAAACGGGGAGTGTTGGAATGGAAACTCGAGTTACGGCTACCTCACGTGCTGGACATCACCGCCACTACAGCTGCGCTCTTTGCAAGGTAACAGTCGTGGCAATTGGGCAATTGAGCCCCCACGGAACAGTGACGGATTAAAACTGCGTGAGGTCCGAGACTGAAATTCAGAAGGGGCCCTGCCGGGCTGAGACAGGCGTGGGAGAAATATTAATAAATGCTAATAAATAAACCCTATCTCTTAACCCTTAAACCTGTAACAGGCAGGGGAGAAATCTGAAATACTATGAAATTATAATAAAAAAACAATACTTCAACAAATAAAAGATGGGAAATATTTTAAAATTATTAAAAAAGAAAACATAATATTTCTCTCTCACTCCTTCGTGGTTTAACAAAGTATTTTTTTATAATTGTATAGTATTTCTCCGCCGCCTGTTCGTGATTTAACAATGTATAATTTAGAGAGTGCCAGGCCACAGGAGGCCCCCTGCAGACGGTGTGTCTCGAACCTATAGCACCATCATGTAGCCCCTTATTAATCTGCCACTGCCAGTATAAAATCGTAAATCAAACTCCTTTTTTCCATCCTATGAATCGTAATTAAATTAAATATGTCATACATAATTAAATATTTAAAAAGCTTAATTATTCAATTTCAATAATTAATTTCATTAATTCTCTTATACTTTCGGTTCCGTGCTTTGGACATTCACTTAATCTTGTCGGAGAGAAAGCGTCAAGTGCGTCGCCTTATTCGACATATTATTTTATATCTTTACAAGAATTGTATGTATTTTTTCAGCATCAGATAAACGTTGATCTTTGCTAGTTGATATTTTAAAGTCGAATAAAATTGATAATGAGAGAATAATGGTACCTAAACGAGCTGAGTGCACTAGGTGGTTAAGTCGAGATGAAGCTAATAAAGCTTTTATGAAAAGTTACCCATTAATATTAGAAACTCTATCATCCATAATGAATAACAGAGAAGAATATGAAGCAAAAATACGATGTCAAGCAGAAGGAATTTATAAAAAAATGTGTACTCTGGAAATTAGTATTATGGCAACATTTTGGAATGACGTTCTTGATAATCTCAATAATACCAGTAAAACAATTCAAAGTCCGAATGTATTATTAAATACAGCCTTGCAGTGCTTGCGAGCATTAAAAGAATTTGTAGCCAATAAAAGGGATTTATTTTTGCATTATGAAGATTTAGGTAAAAAGTTGACAAACATTTTTGATTACAAGAAAGATCGTGTTCGTCGAAGAAATGTAAGATTGAATCCACTCGATTATGGCTATGCAGAAAATGCTGATTTTACTCCCAGTGAAAAACTTAGAATCAGGCATGCTTAACCAACGAACCGATATCATTTCGTTACGATAATTAACGTTAATAAACGAAACAAAGTCATTTCGTTTCGTTTATTAACGTTAAAAACGTCAAATTAACGAAATGATTTTGTTTCGTTTTCTGCCATATGAAAACAAAATCAGATCGTTTATGTTGATTATTAATTTCAAACTATGCTGGCAAAGCTGATTGATGGCGGAGTCATTAAAGGTGAAAGCATTAGCCAAGCTGATTGCAACTTTTCTCATGAATTTTGACAGTACGAACATTTCTCAGAGTATTTTTGACATTACCACCAACGAATTACACAAACAAATTACATGAAGTTTGTGTGTGCATGTCCGCTCGCTGTTACCACCTTACGGCTTCACCATGGCTATAGCATTGCCAGCACAATTCAAACATAAAGTATCACGGTTTTGTTAACGTTTTTAACGTTAACGAAAGCTTTTCGTTTCGGTTAAAAACTAGATACAATTTATCTTCATAATTTCTTTATCGATAATATTTCGAAGTGTTTCAACGGAAACAGTGGAAATTTTTTGATAAACGATTAGCTTAACGTTAAGGTGCATCCCTGCTTAGAATATTAGAATTTATACCGTTAGTCGATAATTTTATCAGCGCTTTGAATGAGAGAATTGCGGTGTACAAGATGGTTGAATCGAGATTTGGTTTTTATAGAAATTCGATAAATTGACTCCATGTGAAGAGAGTGGTTTTAGTGCCATTAGCAGAGAGTGCTAAAAAGTTACTTAATATTTACCAGAATGATCTTGACTCTATTTTAGAAATGGAATTTCATTTATTCCAAAAATTTTGTTCTGAATTGCTTGAATTCGAACCTGAAGCTCGGATCAGCATAGAAGAAACGATGTACTCCTTGATAATTGAAAAGGGAGTACGAAAAACTTTCCCGAATACTGAAATGGTTTTAAGAATTTATTTAACTTTATTGATAAGTAACTGTACTGGATAGAGGTCTTTTTCCAAATTAAATCTAGTCAACGATTCCTTGAGAGTATCGATGACTCAAAAAAGGTTGAATCATTTAACTATTATAAGTATGGAGCGTGACATTGTACGTGATATTAATATTGACGATATAATAAAATGTTTCGCTGAAAAAGGCACGAAAAGGCTTCCTGTGATTGCAGGTATTAAATAATATAATAAACCTAACTACCTACACGTCTTTTTTATTTATTTCTCTTTTAAATCCTTTACAAGGGGGCCTCCACATCATTGGTGCCCAGGGGCCCCACTAAACTTAAATCCGCCGCTGATGTCATTACCGTACCACTTCCACTCACTAGCTGGCCAGCACCTATCCCGTGTTCGCAAACTTATATAAGGTGGCGGAAAGGTGGTGTGTCATTTCTCCACTCACCTATTGGCGTGCTGCTAGGCAAGAATCGTGTCGAAAAAGGGGGGTCTTGCGGTCATGATGCGGTGAGCCCCTTCGAACTTAGATTGGACAGCAGAGGAGATAACTTTAAAGATTGCGGACCATCGTCCTTTCAAGCTAAGGGTGACTCGTTCCATGAACACATCCCTTCCACTTGCATTGATCCCTCTAACTTCCCTGCGGGGAATGAAGTGTCAACAGAAAACTTGCTTCATGCGCTCGTTGTTATGATGAATAAGATAGATAATTTTTTGGGCAATCCATAGTGATGGGTGGGACATTAAGACTCGATTTTGTGTCAACGTTTAAGTAATTCCTCTTTAACTAGTAATTAAAGAAGTTTTGAATCCTATCACTTAAAGGCTTATATTCATTTGATACGAATCTTATGAAATATAAATCTTTGGAGTATAATTTGCATGAAAAACTACAAGTAAGCTGACGGCAGAGTGCTCGCAAAAGCTATGCTAGACGAGAAGCAATTTTTATTTTAATATATTTTACTTGCTTGGAACGTTTCTGGCACTGTGGCATCTTTTACAATTTTCAATAAGAAATCGTATTCATAGCTTTCTATCTTTATATTATAGCAACTCTTGCCGCTTCCACTCTGTCGGCAGGCTTACTAAGAGTGGCGAGTGAAACTACAAAATCACTCGTCTACGTAAGTGGATGACTTCACCTTCCAATTTCATACAAACTATAAAAATCTTTTCAGAATCGGCTGTATCGTATGTTATTGTGACAAAGGAAAATCGATTTAGTACGCTAACGTAGCTTTTATATCTTAAGCTTAATTCACAAAGGTCCAAACTGCTTTCCTCACATTTCAAGGCCGAGTATATCAAGAGTTTAAAGGAAGTGCCTTTTGTTTTTACATACTTATCGCCCGGAGTTTTCAAGTGAAAAGTGAAAGTGAGTCCTCACAACAATATAGCCCAGAGAGTAGAAAATGAAAATTCAAATCACGGAAGATTAAACCGGCGCCAACACTGATTTTCTTTCAGAAGGGTCACCGTGGCCTCCTACACAGACAAGTACACAATAAAAACAACAGACCCGAACTTTTCTATAGGTGAGGTGTTAGGTTAGGTTAACTTGATGGTCCATAAAAACCTCACATAGACTGATTGTATCCATAGTGTTACCAAAATTTGTTTGAGGACTTAGTACTAAAAATCCCAACTGGTACCAGGACTTATGTTATAAAATAACTCGGTCCTCTTGGCGAATACTAAAAGTTTTCTAAGACCTTACTTAATAGCTGAATCGAGACCTATACATTTTGCCACTCCTAGTTAATGGAGCCTTGACCTGGCAAGCGCGGGACACGAACACAGTATTTGCTCAATCGTTTCTCCCTGCAGCTCCCATTTCCTACATCTGCTGTTTTTGACGATGCCCAACATATGAGCATGTGATGCTAGAGGGCAGTATCTAGTTAATATATCCACCGTGAGCCTTAAGTCTTCTCTCTTTCGAGATATAAGCAACTTTTGAGTCGAAAGTCGTAGAATTTGCACTTGATATTAGAAATTGTGCAGCTCCGCGCTTCTATCTACGCCTTTCCTGCTTTATGGATTATATGCAACTCCTGTTTCCTCTTGTTTTCTCCCAAATGGATTAAGTCATCGTTAACCTATCGAGTGCTGCAGACTCCTTTGCCAACGCTTCGGCCTTCCCGTTACCTTCTATTCCTTTATGACTGGGAACCCAGTATAGATGTATTGTCCGGCCGGAGCGAAGTCTCTAATGCTTCTTTGCATTTCAGGACACTTCTTGATGAAGTACTGTGTGAGATCATTTCCTTGATCGCCGCCTATTTTCAATATATATATATTGACGCGACTGTATCTTAAGCACGCTTCCTCCAAAATGTTTGCTGCTTAATAGCCAATTTTCGCCTGAAAGACACTGCAGTGATAATTTTTGGATCGACACAGTAAACAGCAGACCCGACCGCTTGAGTTCCCTCCCATCTAAAATACAAAAAAACCTGCACGGAACAAAAGATCTACCGAAACCGCAATCAAAGAGCACTTAAGTTATCATTTCTCGTCTGTCTATCCGTCCGCCGGAAGGTTCACCTTCAAACGTTATTTTTCGCAATAATGGTATTGAAATGAAATCTGACATACTTCTTCTTAATAGCGCGAGTAGGGCTTTTACTAAAAATTTACGGAATCGATATATATCCACGTCCACTTTTTATATATCAAACATTTCTCATAAATAAAATGTTTCAATATTTCAATACCTAACTGAGCTATTATCTTCAAATTTGGCTCGTAGAATGCCCACATAAATCTTATAAGATCTGCATAAAATTTTAAAAGGAATGGGCGTGGCAACGCTTACTCATTAAAAGAGTTTTTTGTATCACTTATGACGTGATATCCCTATAACTATTAAAGTTCTCTTAGGGACGGCTTAAAATACGTATTCAACAATTAAAAAAAAGGGGCGAGAAAACACTTACCTTGGCTACCCATCCCGTTTATAAAAGCTTTGCTTTGATATATGGATGACGCCCGTCTTTTATAAATGTGCGTCATGCGTATCTTCTATTTTTACATACATATGCCAAAAAGAACATGTAAAGATAAACTTTCGGGCTAATAGGCTGACGGATGGTTTGATGATTGATGTCTTTTCCAAATCTTTTGTTTGTTGTAATAGCGCTTTGAAATAAAATAGCATTGACATAATATTATTTTTCGCAAAGAAATTGCTTACTACTTTTGTCTACGATCCTTTTATAAAAATCGACATGGCCGTCAACTGATTTCATTCATTTATTTCAGGCCCATGGACCAAGGACTGATCAATTCTAGAAAATCATATTTTGGAAGCGACTGCGTACATTTAAAGCTTCTTGCCTAAAATATGAGGTACTGAGAGCAACATGTTTACGGGTAGAGAACTACGGATCGATCTATGCGAAAAAATTCTTATTTCTGCTAAAATTTTTGTAATTCGCCTACATTAATATTTTGCATACTTTATTAGGAAGCGAATTGCAAGAAAATTGGATAGAAGAAACGAGGGAAATAAAATCGAAGGCAGAGAGAACAAAGGAGCCATAGAGGGAGATGGGGACAGAGAGACATAGAGAGAGAGAGAGGAAGGATGAGAAAAGCCGAGGGAAAAAGAGATAAAGGGAGAAGGAGGAGCAAAGAAAAGTTAAAGGATAAGAAAAAAGGGGAGGGAGAGGGATGGGGAATTAGAGATAAAAACGTCTAAAAGTCATGCAGATAAACCAAAGTTAGGACAAAACAATGTCTGCCGGGTCGCTAGTATGCACAGTCATGCTAAAATGAAGAAAAAACAACATATCGGGTTTTTATATTAAACTATGCTTATTAGATATCCCCTTACCATTCTTATCCACATCGGCGGATGACTCAAATTTCACAATCGGGGCATCCCTAGCGCATACTGCACGACACTGAGAATGGCAACAAAATTAAAAGTGTAGTAGTATGAGTTAACTGTAAAATAATTTATTGGCCACAGCAACAGGCCAAAATGGCACTTTTTGACTATTAACCACATTCCGCTAAGGGAGTGTGCACGGGCTCTAGAGCGCAGGATTCAAAGTTGGGTTGGGCAATTGGCCAAGCAATCTGTTGATTCTTTGTATCACTGTTGCATGCCCGGAAATGATATCACTATTAGACAAACAAACGATAAATATAATATTTTTATTACTCATGGCACAATGCCAAGGTGCGAACAATTGAGCGGAAAACACATGCAATTTGGTCCTGGTTGTAGGGACAACGGGTCAATGCAATAAGTTGCACGTTCTACCAGATCACAATGTTGTAATGAACGCTAATGATACTTTAAGCGCTAGGAAATGAACAAGTTATAAAACTTTATTAGGCATGTACATTTGAGGGACAACTTTTGGCAATGTCAAAGTTTTTAGTTGATAAAAATTACTTTAAGTCGTGGAGCTAAATATAACGGAATTCTCAACTTAGAATTGATAACAACTTAAAAATGAGGTTTACATTCTTACTCATATCCACTGCACATCAGATTTGTGATTTAGTGTTGGTGAAAAAATTGCTTATTGTTCATATAAATATTAACAGCAATTTTAGAAGTTAATGAATTTAGGCTTACCGACTTCGCCGATGCTCAAAATATTGTCATATCCAGCAGGTTAAAGTTTAAAAACATCCATAAATATTCGACCAAGTTCGCGACCGCCTATGCGCCGCTAAAATCATACAGCAAAAACATATGCAACTCGGACTACACGCCTGCCAATCCGGCGAAGTGCATGAGCAGTGGAAGCATATCACTATAGCTTTTCGTTGTAATTGAATGTAATGAGAGGAGTATACGAACGCTGTCGCGTGTTGAGAAGGGAAGCGCGGCATTTTCAGCACGAAAGAAATACAGGCAGAAAAGCGTGTGGGCGAATAAATTTAGATAGTAGGTGGCAGGAATTATGCAGCGTGGAGATGGTGCAGCACACGCATCAATTTCTTCGCAGAATATGGTCAGGCGAGTGCATGCCTTGCGATTGGAATCTTCTTAATATCCCTTGCCCAATCCAAAGGAAATGTGATCCTGCCAACTGTACTAACTGTAGCGAAATCAGCCTTTTTAGTATATCAGATAAGGTTCTGTGAAGCGTATTGCGCAAAATTGCTGGAGGTCAAGATAGAACAACTAAATTATACGGCTTCACACGTAGTTAATCTTTATTTTAACTATGGAAATGAACTATCATACATCAACTCTTGGTCGATTTTAAGGCTGTCTTTGATAGCACGGCGGGTACCAAAGAGGACTTAATTATGAACTGTACGAGTAGTCAAATAGTCCATCAATTAAAACATAACAGCTAAGCTAGCTAAGCTATGTTATGCCTTCAAACGCAGTTGCTATAGCTAAGAATGTTCAGAAAAAGGAAGGCCATCACTCCTTTGGAAGGACAGATGGAAAGCGATTTGGGTTCCCTTGATGTTTGCAATTCTCCCCTGATAGAGCAACAAATTGGGCAGCCAAAACAGGTTAAGTGGTTTAACGTCAATTAAGTAAGTACGATGGCGGAACAGTTGTAGCAGCAGATCTAAACCCCGAATGTACAAGATAATTGAACTATTCGAGTACGCTGATAGTATAATATATATTATTGGCCAATCACCCTCTCTGGTTTGGATAAAAAGGGGAGAAAAACTGACAGATATAAAATCGGACATGTGGTATTTGGAAACATTTCTAATCGGTAAAACAATGCAAAGCCAGAAATCTAACCTCCAGAGTCAGCCAATAAGTTGTACTTTGGACTAAGTGGGAAAATGCAATTTTATATCTTCTCTAGACGAAAAAAAAATCACTCTCTAACCTAGAAAAAAATATATAGTATTTCCTGGTCTAAAAACGGCTCAAGATTGACAAAACTAAAGAGGAGAAAATAGTTTTTATATTGAGTGTGGGCCTTAAGCTATGGTCAAAGTTTCAGGTGTATAGGTTATCCGAAACTTCCGTAAAACACGAAAGAAAAATTTCAAAGTTCGGAAATTTTTTCAAAATTTCACGATCGCTGCGCTACCTAGGGAAACTTTTTTTCCTCATGCTGCATTGCTATCGGCTTCCGAAGTATGGACATTTTTCCTGTTTTCCAACTGATGTACTTTTAACTAATAATGACACAACATAGGAAACAACAGAAAACGAATGAAACGGATGAAATAAATAAACACCAAATTTAAGGATAGATTTCCACACACTGCTTTATCGACTTTGAGGCAGTTATGTGATGCAATGAAAACGCTTTTAACACCAAATGACCAGAAATTCAGGAAAAGCACAAAACCTTTTTTACTTTTATACAAATGGACACGACTGGCATACTACATTACATTAGGCGAAAGCTTTTGACCACACATAGTGAATGATATGAGCTGCTACTGTGTGCTTACTTTTCAGCATATCTTCTCTCACATTTCAGTTATTCAAGCTAACTACTTCAACAGTTTGACAACAACTAAAAAGTCGAAACCAATAGCCAATAGAGAGTAACTTTATTGCCATCGGTATATATCAGTAAGATACATTCCAGTGATACCACACGTCCACAATAACCAGTAGCAAACAACAACATAACTATACACCAATAACAAAAGTTTGCATATATTTGTAGCACACGGTCAGGCGCATCCATCCAAACGCATGCTCGAGTTTATACAAAATAAATAGGTTTCAACTACGCACTTTCCTACGGCGACAGGAAAATATCCCGCCCTCAATACACGTACGAGTGGCATACAACAAACAGGGTTTCATAGCTTGAAACATGCGAAATTGTCTGTTATAAATTTAGTTCGTACTTAATGTACTTACATATGTTACACTCACTGCATTTCTCTTAAAAGCAGGCACCAACAAAAGAATAACGAGTTGGGATCTTTATATGTATTATGAGGCTGTGGCTGTGGCTGTGCCACATGATGTCTGCCAATGTCATCGGCTTGTAATTTCCATTGTCAAAGTTTACATATGTATGTATGTGCCACATGCCCCATGCTGCATACCACACTGACCTCAGGACTGCCGAACATACAAAAAGCACAGTTGTCCAACAAACTTAAAACTCACAGCGTTTGACTTGATCGACTGCGTGTTGCATTATTGCAAGCGTTGCACATAAAATCCATCATTACTAAAGCTCCGCCACCAATAACTTTCATTTGGTGCCTCTCCCCCCTCCCAGACTGGCATGTATCTTCGTTATTACCATCTGTCGTCGTATCTGTTTATTGACACTGTTAGTATTGCTTATATATTCAAGTTTTGTTGTTGTTTAGGCATGTACATACATAGTAGTCGACGAACTACAATGTCTGCTGGCGGTTGTTTATGCAATACCAGTCAGGTGAGGTGAGGTGAGAAGATCTGCGATTCATCGACGTCTGCAAAATCTTACTGAAAAGAGCCACAAAAATTACTCGAAAATAGTTTAATCAATGTCGCATCCAAGGGGAGAGGGATGGTTGGAACGTTCATCATCCTTAACTAAAACGATGGCTTGAAAAAATACTGTCTATCCTTTCATAACTGGAAACCTTTATAGTATTCAGCATAAGCTAAAGTTTATTAACATTTTTTGCAAGCGAGTAAAGTGACAAGATTAAACGGAGATTAGGTTAACCAACTAAAGTGAAAAATTGGGGCGTGGTGATAAGCGTTTTTCCTAGAACTTGCAGATATGGACTTGGCTTTCTATGATATCTGGTTAAGTTACGTTGTTCAAAAGCTCGTTAAATTGTGCTGCCATATGCCATAAAACTATTTTTAATTTTTACCAAGCCGGCAGCTATCCTCTTTGAGTGATTATACTATTTCTTAGAGTTTCATGTGATTTGCACACACTCAGAGAAAAAATATACTTCCTCGTACTCTTCCTTAGTATTCCGAACTGAAAAACGGATCGAGATTGATTATATTAAAGTATAGAACGGAGTTCTCAAGTGAGTTCGATATATCTGAGAGCTACAGTTGCAATACCTGAAATAGTAGTGCGGGGAGGGAAAGAGGGGGCATTTCAAATTATGGCGTTTTTCGGTGATCACTTTCAGAAATTTTCACTCTGTACGCAGTAGGCAAAAAATTTTGGCATTTCACGATGCATGGCAATTTATACATGAATACCGCTTTTATAAAAACAAAACAAAATTTATGAAACTTTTTGATGCCATTTGATACCATGTTTGACGATCTGGAACAATATCATAAAAATGCGGATGAGTATCTGGGAGGCTTGTAACACGAAAATTAAAAAAAAAACAAGTAACGAAGGTTAAGTTCGGGTGTAACCGAACATTACATACTCAGTTGAGAGCTATGGTGACAACATAAGGGAAAATAACCATGTAGGAAAATGAATCGAGGGTAACCCTGGAATGTGTTTGTATGACATGTGTATAAAATGAAAGGTATTAAAGAGTATTTTATGAGGGAGTGGGCCATAGTTCTATAGGTGGACGCCATTTAGGGATATCGCCATAAAGGTGGATCATGGTTGATTCTAGAATTTGTTTGTACGATATGGGTATCAAATAAAGGGGTTAATGAACATTTTAAAAGGGAGTGGGCCTTAGTTCTATAGGTGACCGCCTTTTCGAAATATCGCCATAAAGGTGGACCAGGGGTGACTCTAGAATGTGTTTGTACGATATGGGTATCAAATTAAAGGTATTAATGAGGGTTTTAAAAGGGAGTGGTGGTAGTTGTAAAGGTGGTCGCCTTTTCGAGATATCGCCATAAAGGTGGACTAGGGGTGACTCTAGACTTCGTTTGTACGATATGGGTATCAAATGAAAGGTTTTAATGAGTCTTTTTAAAAGGGAGTGGGCCTTAGTTCTATAGGTGGTCGCCTTTTCGAAATATCGCCATAAAGGTGGACCAGAGGTGACTCTAGAACAGGGCTATTCATTTCATAGCACAATTGTGCCCTCTCAATTCACACGCATATGATTCGCTCTGTCGTCGTTAATTGAGTTAGTAGGGCTGACCACATTCAACACGGCGTCTACAGACCACAACCACAATAAAGCAAAACTTGACGACAACCATAGCCAAGCATTGGCTTCTTAATTACTTTGAAAGCGACAGACACCAATATAAATTACAGCAAACAGAAGCGAAAAATTTAGAAAAAAATATTAATTATGTTTAAAAAATGTCCAAAATAATGATTTTAGCTTTTATTATCTGTTATTTACTTCTATTTTAGTTTTTATTGACAAAATAAAAAGGACGCCACTTACTGTCGCTTCCCAAAAATAGAATTAGGTTTAATCTGGCTACAACGGCTTTCGTGATTGATTGTCGTGTTGCTCTGTCACGCCGAAAATAACGACGCTAATAAGAACATGTGTAAAAATAATATGACAGATGTGGCGGCTACACCGCCGTGGTGAATGTAGCCTAGTCGTCGCATGGCACCATTGTTTACTATATAGTTTGGCAGCTTAAGTAGAGGTTATGTTGCGAATAGAGTGGAAGGCAGTGGACTAGGCAGTCGAATGTCATATAATGAAGGAATGGTGTTCGGAGATTTTTTAAAGTTAAAAAAAAAATGATAAAAGCTTTAATATAAATAAAACTGTTGTTTTAATAACAACAAAAACGCCATATATATTCTGTATACATAAATTTATAAGGATTATCTTACTTTAAAATTTGAATTAAATAATCTAAAGTTTTTTTTTGAAACTGAGTCGAGAACTGTGCGTGTGAATGTGCGAATTTTCACCGATCAGCTGTTAGTTGCGCTACTTGGTAAAATTTACAATGCTTGGCACTTTGCGTAGCAACATGAGTGGTGGGTATCGGCAGATCGGTATCAAAATATGTATGAAAAATTATGCGCGATACACATGCTTATTGTTAGCTCGTTGCTTGTTAGTAAGCGACTAAATGAAAAATCAATTCACCCGCACGATCATCGCGACGATTGCGCTCTCACTAATACAGGTGCACTTTCAGTTTTGAATGGCCCTGCTCTAGAATATGTTTATACGAAATGGGTATCAAATGAAAGGTGTTAATTAGTATTTTAAAAAGGCGTGGGTGGTAGTTGTATATGTGAAGGCGTTTTCCAGATATCGACCAAAATGTGGACCAGGGTGACCCAGAACATCATCTGTTGGGTACCGCTGATTTATTTATATATATAATACCACGATCAGTATTCCTGCCAGGATTTCAAGGGTTTTTTATTTCGCCCTGCAGAACTTTTTCATTTCTTTCTACTTAATATGGTAGGTCTCGCACCCATTTTACAAATTTTTTTTCTAAAGTTATATTTTGCGTCAATAAACCAATCCAAATACCATGTTTCATCCTTGTTTTCGTAATTGGTATAGAATTATGACATTTTTTTCGTTTTAGGTAATTTTGGATATCGAAAAAGTGGGCGTGGTCATAGTCGGATTTCGGCCATTTTTTATACCAATACAAAGTGAGTTCAGATAAGTACGTGAACTGAGTGTAGTAAAGATATATCGATTTTTGCTTAAGTTATCGTGTTAACGGCCGAGCGGAAGGACAGACGGTTGACTGTGTATAAAAACTGGGCATGGCTTTAACCGATTTCGCCCTTTTTCACAGAAATAAGTTATCGTCCCAGAATCTAAGCTCCTACCAAATTTCACAAGGATTTTTGTTCAACTTATGGCATTAAAAGTATCCTAGACAAATTAAATGAAAAAAGGCGGAGCCACGCCCATTTTAAATTTTCTTTTATTTTTTCATTTTGTTGCACGATATCATTACTGGCGTTGAATGTTGACATAATTTACTTATATACTGTGAAGATATTAAATTTTTTGTTAAAATTTGACTTAAAAAAAATTTTTTTCATAAAAGTGGGCGTGATTGTTCTCCGATTTTGCTAATTTTTAATAAGCACATATAATAGTAATAGGAGTAACGCTCCTGCCAAATTTCGTCATGATATCTTCAATGACTGCCAAATTACAGCTTGCCAAATTTTTAAATTACCTTCTTTTTAAAGTGGGCGGTGCCACGCCCATTGTCAAAAATTTTACTAATTTTCTATTCTGCGTCATATGTTCAACTCACCTACCATGTTTCATCGCTTTATCCATATTTGGTAATGAATTATCGCACTTTTTCGGTTTTTCGAAATTTTCGATATCGAAAAAGTGGTCGTGGTTATAGTCCGATATTGTTCATTTTAAATAGCGATCTGAGATGAGTGCTCAGGAACATACATACTAAATTTTATCAAGATACCTCAAAATTTACTCAAGCTATCGTGTTAACGGACGGACGGACATGGCTCAATCAATTTTTTTTTCGATCCTGATGATTTTGATATATGGAAGTCTATATCTATCTCGATTCCTTTATACCTGTACAACCAACCGTTATCCAATCAAAGTTAATATACTCTGTGAGCTCTGCTCAGCTGAGTATAAACATATTTGGGAAGGTTTTGTTTATATGTATTTAATGAAATCAACGTTTCGGCCATTTCGGGAGGATCCGGGGGTTTTTCCTCAAAAACTCGCGGATCGTTACAAAAATTCAGGAGGGAGGGAGAAATATTTAAAATGCTCACACTATTGTAGCGCAATTTCACCGAAGAAGATGTTCTGGGCTAACTCTAATACTCGTCGTCGGCACGATTTTTTTAAATCATCTGTGGCTCCATGCTGGTCACGCACCAAGGCGACTTATGTTTGCTTGCTATCAATTATCTAGTAATAGTCATGACTCATGACTCTCGTGGCACAGTTTTGACGATTAGCATCAATGCTGGCATATTGTTGATCGCGCCAAAAGTCGCCTTCAGTTTTTTGGCTGTTTCTAAGAGCTACAATTCCCGACGTGGGAACAGTAGCAACAACGACCACCAGTCGCTACCACGCATCTTGGCCTTTATATCATATGTCAGCACAGAAGCTATAGCACTGCGACTTCGAACTCATACATTCTTCAACGTCACTTTCCTAGAAGCTCTAGGTGTAGCTCCGACGACTTTCTTACGGATGTTTTTGTCGCGCTATGCTGCCGAGCTACACCAAAGAAACACCTTGAAACGTTAGGGCCTATACCAAGGCCAAGGATACCGCCTTCGAAATCATAAGCAGTCTAAGAGGATATCATTGCGTAACTCATGAGTGATGGTGGACATCTACATAATTTAATCTTTACAAGGACCTTGAATAAAAGTTTTAAAATGTAGACCAAAATTTGCAGTCGCTTGTGTTCGTAACATTGAATTATATAGTTTTCGTTTCCGGCCTTATGATATAAGAGCTCATTAGGGATTACCGCCTTCAGTTTTCAGACTAGTTCGACTGTCTTCGGAAAGCTTTTGCTTCACCAGTTTGCATGTTCTTGCGAATGACAAAGCCCAACCTGGTTAAAATATGTGCCTACACTTTTTCACATTGCTACACTGGACTTATACTTTGTAACAGGAGCCGAAACGTGTAAGTGATATTTGAACACGGTTGATAGGCTATATCCAATGTGATTCATCCCAAGGGACTAGTTGGGGATAGGGCCGCCAACTTTAGGAAATGTCAAACCGGGAGACTTGGGTGTTGAATGATGAAGAGCGAAAATCAAAATAAACTTTTCAGACGCTATATTATAGTTTCACAAATAAACATCAGATGTACATATGTATGTATATCTTCAACTTAAGTATGAGCTGAGAACCATTTTAAAGGAGTGTTTAAACCCCAGGAGCCTGCTTAAGGATTTTGCATTACTGATTTCGCTTATTCTTTCAGCCAATATGAAATTGTTCTTTAGTTTTGCAATAAAATGAATGCTTCGCTTGTATGTTGTATGTAGGCAAGGCGCGAAAAGAGATCCATCTAGCCGCAATTATTAAGAAAGAAGTGGTTAAATAACTCGCTATAAAACGAGTTGTGCTTAATAGCGGAGACACGAACGTCTGTGCTACGGCGTGTTGCTTAGTTTTTTTTTTAACTATATTTATTTATTTGGTAAATAAATGCGACTAAAAATTTCCCAATCCCGCTTTAAAATGTTGTTTGGCTTGGCAAAGCCCACATAATATATATTTTGCATCCGCATAGCGGCAGCTTGGAGCGGCATAACCCTTTCGCCCCTACTGGGACAATACGTCCCAGCAAACTTCAAATATGTTTATAACTTTTAATTTTTATCCAATTATGCATTGAAATGTGCCCAATAAAACCTTGAAGCCTTCTTTGATGATCGGTAACAGCATTTCGTCATTATTGACATCAAATTTCCCATTACGCAATATTTTGCACAGACATGTCGCGAAATTTCATCAGTAACGCGTTGTATTTCAGTGTGAAACGTCTATCTGGTACCGTTTTTATTCGTAATATACCGCTTGCTGTAAAGTTTAGGTGTGAATAAATAATATTCCTTCGAAATTGGAAAGAAATTATAATAAAAAAGTAAGTTTTTTATATTTATAACTGCATTGGGACATATAATCCCAATAATGCATTTGTGTGGGATAATAATATCCCAATATTTGTTTATACCTTTAGATGTGTACAAATTTTTGGCCCTTTTGGTATTATTGGGACTTATTCGTCCCACCTATAAATGTTAATAAATGTTATTGGGATTATATATCCCAGGAAAACGGTAAGGATTCAGGTATGCCAAACATCTTATATTTTAGTCATATTACAGGATTAGCTGTCGTAATGATGAAAACACATCCTGATTTCGAAAAAAAAACTCAGGGGTGAAAGAGATAAAAGAGTCAAGATAAAAATAAACTTCCATATCTTAATATATACATATAAGTCTCGGGTCACGTTGTTTGTCCGCGACGGACTCCTAAACTATTTAACCGATTTTAATCAAATTTTCACAAAGCGTGCAGTTTGATCTAGCTTGAAAGATAGGATAGCGCATGATCCAATTACACGAGGTTTCGCATGTAGCTTTTTTAAAAATGTGACACTCCGCACTCATGGTTGTTTTTAAGAAGAAGTGAAGAAGGGGGAAAAATGAAATCCCTTTTTTCAAAAAGGCACAAGTTCGACAAAAATCCTTTTGAGACATGACGATTGATAAAGCTTTAGCCAAGGGCTTTGTAAGAGAATGTGGCCGTAATAAACAACCTGCTAGCCATATTTGACACTGAGGGAAAATGATGGTGTACATAACGCGTCATAGATAATTCTAAGATGGATATGTGGACTGCGGTTTAGGAGCTGAAAGCTTCTCAGCAATTTTAGCTGGCGCTGGCAGCCCGTCTTTCAAACTCGGCTCCAGCAGAAGTTCTTATCCTGTAACTATATTCGAAAAAAATGCGTTCCGAAATCTTTCAAATCAAAAAAAATTTTAAATCCCAAAAAAATTTCTTTCGAATAGAGTTACATAATAACACACCTGAGCATTTACTCAAGGAGGTCGCTTTAGGGTACGAACAGAGTGGACGATGAAAGCCGAGCCGAGATTGTCAGTGCGATAAGGATTGTCAGTGCGATAAAACTGATTACATACAAGTCAATACAAATAAGCTTGTGTATAACCAAATATTATCGAAAATAAAGATGTTGCAGGCGCAAACTTCGGCGGAAAGCAGCGGAGCGTAACAAAATTCTAGTAGGTCACTTTCACCACACCAAAAACTTTAACACAATTTTTAACATAATTTAAGCACAAAAATACACTGATTGGAGTTTTAGAGAGTAAAAGTTAAAATTCTGAACACATTAGCTGAATAAAAAGTGTACAAATAATTGTTAAATAACAAATTCTGCTGTGGTAAGTGGTCCCTGCAACATCTTTATTTTCGATAATCTTTGGTATAACACATTGAACGCCGACAAGAGCAGAGCGCAAAGCCGATGAATACGAGAAAACACTCTCAAAGCGTTTTGCGCGCTTTTTTGCATTGTTGATGTTTGCTTTTTAGCGTGCAGTCGTGTTTTTTAATGGTTTAAAAATACAAAAAATGGATATCGATGAAATAATAGGGGACTCATGTAACCGTATAAATGCCTTATAAAGTGTGTAAACGTAAAAATTTATCTAGTGCGTAAACGAACTGTCAAATTTTGTATGAAAAATCATTTACACAATTTGTATAAATTTACGCGCACATTTCATTGTGTAAACGCGGTAAACTCAAAGGAATGCAACCTTGCAGACATTACAGCAGGCATTTTCATCAGAAATCTCCAACATCAGCAAGTCATTTACTAGAATATCTTAGTAAAGACGTTTTAGTTTTGATTTTTCACTTAATCTTGGCATTTTTTAATTTGTATAACAATCAAAAAATGTTTGTTTGGCAATAATACAGCTGATAAACAATCAAGTTTATGAAGAGTATTTCTAGGTGCGTTCATATAACAGCGTGTGTAAATGGATATAATTTTACACCCTATAAGTTTATATGCTTTCATGAGTCCCCCTAATAAGTGAAATCGATCAAATAATAAGTGAAAAAAAAAAAATTGTTTTTAAAATTCTTTTGTATCAATAATCACAATAGGAGAAGCAAAATACTCTTCGTTGGATGAATCCATTACCGTGTACAGCAATTTTATAAACACAAATGAACAACAAGACTAATGCCCCTATTACGGTATACAACTCAACTTAGTTGGGTTTTAATTAAAACAACTCAACTTTCAGACAACTCAACTTCTGTTTGGTATTACGAATTACAACTTATTTCAGTTGAAGTTGAATTGGTGCTGCCAACTTCCGAGAGTGATGATTTGACAGATAAATGAACAGCTGATCAATTTGTGTCGAAAATTTCAGCATTTGCAAAAGTGATTTTGTTATTACAAGATATTATATGATATGAAATCTATTTTATAATGGCGAAAATGTTGGTGATTAACATGTCGCGAATACGGAAAACATTCGCGTGGTCATTCCACTTCCTTGGAACTACCAAGCACCAAGTAAGAAAATGTTTAAGTGACAAATGATGAGATTCAAATGAAGTTATTTTGCAGATTTAAAAGGAAGCATTTTACTCAAAGTGGTATCAAAAGACGCGTTTCGATCTCCGTTTTTAGGATTCGAAAGCGGAAATTAAAAATTTTATTTCTGTCGCAAAATATTTACAAAAACTCACAAA
The DNA here is from genome assembly GCF_040869045.1 of Eurosta solidaginis. Lineage (NCBI taxonomy): Eukaryota > Metazoa > Arthropoda > Insecta > Diptera > Tephritidae > Eurosta > Eurosta solidaginis. The sequence continues at coordinate 248,926,815 of NC_090319.1, read as the reverse complement.
TTGGCCCGAGAGGGTCCGAAATATGAGGTCCAATGCACAGTTTTTGCATAGAACTAGAGATACACACCGCCGATAAACGCCGCCGCCGCCGCCGGGTTTGGTCGTTTTTCGCACGCCGCCACCGAATGTCAAACATATCGGCGCGGCGGCGGCGGCATTCGGCGCGTTACTATATTTGCTCGTTTAAGACTATTTAGGCCATTTATTCTTCATATCGAAAATTGGTCGGATATGGTCGAAAGTGGTATCAACGGATGCGCAATTGGTCGGATATGGTCGAAAGTGGTTGGAAGTGGATACGCATCACTGCCATTTATAAGAAACTAATTGCGAAATTTAACTCTTTCTAACCATTCAAAAGCTATTTAAAAAAACAGGCACATAGGCTAGCTTAACACGGACTTTGCATCACCCAATTCGCCAAGTTATTAAAACAAAACACTAAAAGAAAAGTTATATAATAAATTTATATGCTCACTTTGCAATTTTTTTTCAAAAAATTTGTAATGAACAATGAATTCACAAAAAATTACCCACGGCGAACATGTTTTCAAATTGTCCCCAAGTTGTTAAAAAAAGCAAAATACCCAAAAAGTGCCGATTTAAAAAAAAATTATATTGCGATTGGCTGAAAGAATAAGCGAAATCAGTGACGCAAAATCCTTTAATAGATTTTAGGGGCATAACCACCCCTTTGAAATGATTCTTACCTCATACTTAAGTTGAAGATATATGTACGTATGAGAAGGGTTTGAAAAATCACTTGGGCTTACATCTATTGTTTATTTTCGAAGCTATACAATAGCGTCTGAACTGTTAATTTTGATTTTCACATTTAATCCTTCAACACACAAGTCTCCCGGTTTGACATTTCCTAAAGTTGGCAGCCCTATCCAAAACTAGTCCTTTGGAGTGAATCACATTGATTATAGCCTATCCACCAAGTTTAAATATCACCGACACGTTACGGCTCCTTTTACAAATGTGAATAAGTAGGCACATATATTTACCAGGTGAGGTTTTGTCCTTCGCAAGAACACTCAAATTGGTGAAGTAAAAGCTTTCCCAAGACAGTGGAACTAATGACCGTGTGTGCTACTACCCTAACGAAGTGGACAGTCAAATTAGTCTAAAGCTACGCTGTCATTCATAATGAGCTCTTATATATAAGGCCGGAAAACAACAGTTAACATCTTTCAATTTAAAATCGGTCGCCTTTCACTCTTAAAATATCGTTTGGATTTAAAGAAGACTATTGAAATCAATGTTCTGAACACAACGTCTGCAAACTTTTTAAAATTTTAAAAATGTTATCCAGGGTCCTTGTAAAATTTTAATTATGTAGATGCGCCGAGGATTATACGATTTTCACCCATTCCGCAATGACATCCACTTAGACGAAGGCGGCATTCTTGGCCGAATAGACATTCCCTAACGGTTCATTCTCTGGTGTAGCTCGGAAGCATAGCTCGATAAAACCATCCGTTGGAAAGTCTTCGGAGCTACACCTAGAGTTTCTAGGAAAGTGACGTCGACGAAGGTATGAGTTCGAAGTCGCAGTACTATAGCTTCTGTGCTGGCATATGGTGTGATGGTCAGGAGGCGAGGTAGCGACTGGTGGTCGGGATTGCTACTGTTCGCACATCGGGAATTGTAGCTCTTAAAAACAGCCGAAAAAACTGCAGGCGCCCTGTGCCAGGAGTCATGAGTATTAATAGACCATTAATAGCAACCGTAAGTCGCCTTCGTGCGTTACCGCCAAGGCGCCATAAATGATTTAAAGAAATTGTGTTCGCGACGATTACTAGGAGTCAACCCTAGGTGAAACTACGCTTTGAACGACATATACAGACAAAAGTGTGACTATTTTATGTATCTCTATTTTTTTCAGCAGACGCAGCAGTAAAAATTCCAAATACCGGGGTTAGGTTCGAAACCTCTCTGGAGTAAGTGAACGAGGAACAATTCCTCCGCAAGGAGCTACTCCTGAAAATTTGTGAACGGTCTGCGAGATCTTGAGGAAAAACCCTCGGATCTTTCCGAAACGGCCAACACGTTGATTTCCTTAAATACATACAAACAAAACCTTTCCTAAATATTATTTTTTTAAATAGAAAAATTAAGCTTTTTAAAGTAAGAACACCGGCGTACGCCGGCGCGCCGGCCACGCCACCGCCGCCGATAAAGTGATCGGCGTAAACCTCTACATAGAACATCTTTCTGCGTTGACGGCCTTTGGCCGCGATTTGTAAAAATAACCCTGGGTGGGTCCAACGCCTTTCTTCTCTTTCTTTTTAATTTTTGTTTTTGGATTCTTAAATCGGAGATCGAAACGTGTCTTTTGATACCAACTTTGAAAATTTTTGTTAAAAATTAGGTGGTGAACCGTCTTCTAAAACGTTACAACTGCAAAATTGTATGAGACAACTGTTAGCAATCAGTTGTAAGATTTTGACGCCTTTGACAACTACACTAACACAACGTTGTAAACGGTAATGCCACAAAAAGTTGTAAGACTAGACAACTCAACCGACATTTTTTTTTGGAAAGGTTGAGTTGTGATCTGTAATACCAAATTGCGAAATTTCAACCCAACCAGAGTTGAGTTGTAAACGGTAATAGGGGCGTAAATGACATAAAAGCAAAACACATGGAATAAACAGAATTTCAGCGCAGATTCTCGCATTCACTGTGTTGTATAAAAATTTTCTTCTTGCGGCTCGGCTCCGCTCAGCATCAGCGCTCACTCTGTTCGTACCCTTAAGCGCAGCTAACTATGCAACAGGCACCAATGGATGCAGCATAGGTGGTCGAGATACATCGTTTAAGAAAATAAATCTTTAGGATCATTGCCGCAATCACTGGCCACTGGCCTACATGAAGAAAGAACGGATATCCCTTTTTACAGCATTTGCATGAGCTGCGTCGAGGAGAGCTGCAAAGAAACAGTCACGCACTGCCTTTAGCTATACGCTATACCCAGCTTGAGCACACGCTAGGTTTCAAACAATTGGCAGTTACAAACAGCCGGAACTTTCGGAAGTTGCTTAGTACTCCGTAAACGAGATGTGGAAGTTCAAACGGCCGAGCCAAATGTTTTGAAAAAAGCGCCGAACAACCTTTTGACCAGCAGCAACAAAGTGCATCAAAACAGCCCCTCGTTCTTTACTTGCGGGTCTTTAGCATACGGGCAGCACAGCAACCAGGATTTGCGCTTATTTGTGGCATCTGCAAAATAATTACAAACTTCTAGTACTCAACATTGTTACAAATTGCGTTTTTATTTGTAATTTACCCAAAAATTTACAGCAAAATTATTAATTTTTTACGAATGTTATCAAAAGAAACTATCGAAATTAAAAATTGTACCCAACTAACATTTTTTTCTGATAAGTAAAAATTTCAGTACTGTTTTAAAGTTTTGTTCATTATTCAGAAAGGAGTTTGAAAAGAAATAACACTTTTAACTTTTAGGAGCGACTTGGGAGTTTGAAATGTAAAAAGCACAGGGTGGTCTAAGACTACATGAGTAACCTTTAATAATTAAACCGTGGGATAGCGTTAAGTTTCTTTCCGGTAAGTGGACCAGGGACCGATCTATTTGAAAAAATTCTATTCACGGTTCGATTTGTCTGAAATTTGGTATATAGGTAGCGCTTTGCGTAGATAAGTATTTTCGATACTTTTTTTTCGGGAAATGAGTAGGGACCGGCTGGGACTGGGACTAGGGCTGGGACTGGGAACAAGGGATGAATAATGGTAAGAATAACTAGAGAGAAAAGAAAAAGAGGGAATGAGAAAGATATAGCGTAAGGCAAAGATAGGGACAGAGGTATAGATGGAGCGGGAAAAAGTGAGGAAAAAGATGGAGAGGGAGAAAGAGATGCTGAAAAAGAGAAAGGAAGAGTGAATAAAAAGATACGGGAAAGGGGGAGAGAGGGTAAGGGAGAGTAAGAGGTACAAACTGCCTAAAAGTTATGCAGATAGACCAAAGCTAGACGTCCGCCGGGTCTGCCAGTAATATATATATAAATGCCTAGAATATAAAAGTGATTATATTAAGCCATGTTTTTTTCGTCCGTCTGCGTGTCTGTGAACACGATATGTTGAGTAAATTTTGAGATCATTTACTGAAAGCTTGTATGATGGTTCCTTGGATCTCATACCTTATCGCTATTTAAAAGGACTGATAATTACGACAACTTCTTATTTATATAAAATTTTGGAAAACATCAAACAAATTGTTTAAAGGAGCATGGACTAAGCTTCTTTTCTATTTTTCCAGAGTGTTTTTTTAACGATAAATTGGAAAAAATAAAAAAACGTTGAAAACGGGTTTGGTACCGCTTTTTTTCGACAACAATAACTCGAAGAAGAATAGTCGTATTGTAACAAAATGCGGTGCTAATATTGTATATTAACGATAACGATAACTCTTTAAGTGTCATTATAAGAAAAAATTACAATTTTTAAAATTAGGCATGGTGCCATTGTTTCGGAAGCCATAACTTGAATACAGATTTACCTTCCATAAAAAACCTCGGTACTAATAGTTTAACGAAAGCTTTATTTCTACATCACGGCGATCGTTAATGTTTTACTTTTTGTTGGAAGTTGCATGGTGGCGTATAACGTCGCTGGCGGTGCGCACCCGTTTATGCTTATCATAGGTAGCCTATATATACACTATCAGCCCAATTCTAAACGAAAATTCCGTGCGAGTTTTTTCCCTTCTCCCATTCCTCGTATTCTAAATAAAAATTACTTGTGAGTTTTTCACTTCTCCCTTTCCTCCTATTCTGAACAATGTTCGAAAAAACGGAAACCGTTTATGGAGAAAAGTAGGTATTATGAATGTGAGAGAGAGGGAGATTTCTCTGCCATTTCATAGGAGTTTTTTCACTAGTTAAAATAAAGGGAACGCATCAAAATAGTTAAAGGAAATTGGTTATTTTAAGAAAGAACACTTATTTGTACAAATTTGTGCTAAAATATGTATTTACATTCTACCACAATATTCCCACTGTTAATACAACAACAACAACAACAACAACAACCACAATATTCTTTATTTTAAGTCGAAAAGTATATCATAAGCAACGGAAGAGATCTTCGCATATTTGATGCAGCCATCCAGAAATTGGGCAAGGATTTTTTAAGAAGGCTTTAATAGATTTTGGCATATGGCGAAAGGGGAACTCAACTCGACTTGGCCGCCAGAAAATTGCTTTGCAGAATGAATGCAGGCAACTCCGGCGGATTTGTGTTATTATCCCGCCGGTCTTTTTATGCTCCTCTGTTGATGTTGCTGTGGCACCAGTTCATTACTCATTTCAGTGAATACCACATGAAATGCAATAATGGGCATTGTTTATACCTTATTTCTCAATTTCAAACAAATTGGCAACAAAAATTAAACTTTACAATTTTTTAAACAAAATAAGAAATGCGCAACGAAATTTCAATTGACAAAACAGCTGACTTCGAAAATTCGAAATTCCTATTCCCCAATTATTCTTCTCCCTTGGAGAAAAGAATTGGAGGAATTTTTCCGCGGGAATAAACAAATCCGCGAGAACAAAATTCCGCACACACAGCTCTACAGTGTTTTTGCGGAATAAAATGTTAAACTAGATATGATAGGCGTCGAGTTGGAATATGTTCTTCGAAATTTGAGATTCGCCTTTGGTTTCACGATATTTGGTTTTAAAGAGGCAGTCCATCAAGCTATGCTTCGAAAAAAGAGAAATGGCCTGACGATCGCAGTAAGCGCTTATTATGATACGCATATACAAGTTAGGTTGGCCCTCCCAGAATTTGCTACAGCAGCTGATTAAGGGCCACATCCCGCTGTAATAGCGATAGTTGAGAGAGAGTTTATTCTTAATATTTTTCAAAAAGTTGGAAAAGTTTTAAACGATCCCGCCTAAGACCCGGAAATTATCGCCATACGCCCGGAGAGGCGACCCTCAAGCCCGATGAAAACAGTATGGCTGGCGGCCCCAAAAGGAAATGATTTTTCTGCAGCCTAACTTACAGCTCAACCACTATCGCGTGCTTTATCCCCAATTCCTATTTTTAAGGCCAGGGCTTTGCTTGCCCTTTAACAGGAAACATGACAAAAAACCGAAATGCAAAATAGCCCTTCTGAAAAAAATTTCTGGGTGCGCGCCTAACATACATTCACACTACATTAGCACATGCCTGCATACCCAGCAAACAATTTTGTTAAACTTTTAACGATTCTTTTATAAATCTTTTTCGTACATTTAGGTTGAGAAATTATTTATTCTCAACTTTAAAACAGAGAAATATGCCTAATCCGAGGAGATTGAACCGAGTGGCTCTGCCGGTTTGAGTCGTGCTATTTTTTAATTTTTCCTACATGAATTTTGGCTTTAAATAACATGAACACACAGAAATATGAAAGAAAAATGTTATAATTTTTTCTATTATTAATACAGTTATTAATGTTTGCCTAAACTTAAAAACTTTTGTACTACAAAAGTATATGACCGAACCGAATTGGGATCAAAAGAGATTGAATTTGATAGTACTCTCATAAAGAACCGGACCAAAAAACAAAAAAATCTAAACCCTTTCAGAAAATTTTTCCAAATTTTTATACCTTTCATGAAAATGAAATGGTATATTAACTTTGGTACGAATCTGAAAATTGTAAGTCCTTAAAGGAAAATAGATAGACCCACCATTAAGTATGCCGAAATAATCAGGATGAAGAGCTGAGTTTATTTAGCTATGCCCGTCTGCCCGTCTATCCGTCTGCCCGTCTGTCTGTTTGTAGTCCCTCAATTTTTGGGATAACTTGATAAAATTTGGTGAGCGGGTGTATTTAGGTGTCCGATTAGACATTTGTCGGAACCGGCCGGGTCGGACCACTATAGCATATATCCTCCATACAACCGATTTTTCAGAAAAAGAGGATTTTTGTCATATCTTCCTCAATTTATCAGATTGAAGCTTCAAACTTCACCATATAATTTCGTATATTGCACACATTGTTGTCTGAAAAAATGGATGAGATCGGTCATATATATAATATATATCCCCCACAACCGATTGTTCAGTTAAGAAACTTTTCGTTATTACTGCTCTACTTTAAGAGCTAGAGGCTTCAAATTTCAACGAATGCTTACGTATATAGCATATATTGTTGTCTGGAAAAATCACATAGATCGGTGATATATATAGTATGTATGTATATGGTGGAATATATAGTAGATATATATATTTTCGCAATTTCAGCCCCATTTTAACAGCTGGAAGCTTCAAATTTCACCAAATGCTTACGTATATAGCATTTATTGTTGTCTGAAAACATCATAGATATCGGTGGTATATATAGTATATATCTCATACAACCGATTGTTCAGATAGGAAACTATGCGCAATTTCTGCTCCATTTTAACAGCTAGAAACTTAAAATTTCACCAATTGCTTACGTATATAGCATATATTGTTATCTGAAAAAATCATAGAGATCGGTGGTATATATATTATATACCCCATATAAACTGTCATTTTGTCACGTACACATATGCGAAGGCCTCTGTGTACCCACCCGTGGTTGGCTCTCAAGACGGTTGCCCTGGCTAGCTCAGAACTTCGGGTCGCGATTCTTAACCCTGCCGCCTTGAGAAGGGTGCATATTATGGGTCGTTCTTGACGGTTGTTGGCATGAGTTCCTCCCACAGGATGCCCTCCCTTCCTTGAACCGCTCCTTTTCCGGTTATACTTACGTGCAGTTCCCTTTTGCTCCAGCTCCAATCATCCTAATACCTACGTCCCTCTTATCATTTTCCCCTCCCCCGTATTAAAAACTTAGCTCAAGGTGTGCATTTCGGATTTTTACATAATAATATAATCATAAAGTTTATTTAGAAACATAAGTTTGGGGTTACATTCATACAAACATATATATCCTTAAAACGATTTTAAATGCAATGTACCACCGCCAAAAGGGGTAAATAACGGGATTTTTCTGAGGCAATTCGCCCGAAAAGAACCTGACTTCCTGCCTAAAAGAGCTCTCTTAAGAAGGCCTACAGTTTCTATAAGCTGATAATATATATGTATTTTTTTTTTCCAGCTCACCGGTCTTTACTAACCCTCGCCATTAACAAATTTTGGAGGAGTTACACCACCGTGCAATAATACAAAATTTTTACAATCTCACAAATTAACTAAATTTGACACCACTAATGCTACATTACATGGAATCCAAAACGTTCAATATTTTAAATAAATCAGTCTATATCAGCGCCTGACTGCCAACTATTCCCAATGCGGCCCTTATAATTTTTTCTTTACACATTCGGAGTGTGATGGCCGTGATTGTCGGGATTGTAGTGTCCGACTAAGCTGTGGCAAATTGGAAACTCCTAATACGGTGAGCTTTTATAGATGGTACAGGTATACCCCGTTCTCGTGGACGCAAAAAAAACTGGTATATCTTTGGTGTTAGACAAACTTACATATCCGATTCTTAGGGTGTGTATGCGTGCGGACTCGCTTATGTCAATTACTTTTGGTTATGCTCGCCAGCAAACTTTTGAAATGTATTTTTGTTACCGTATATGTTGAGCCTTCAGGATATTCCACTTCCCTTACGCTCGCCTCCTCACTTGTTGGTTGTTGCTCCTCTGCCGGGAGTTGATCACTGATGGTTAAGTTACGTATATAATTTTCTTTTTTTATTTGATGGCCGTTTACCGTGACCGCGTTTCTTTGTTACGCGTATCTCTCGTGCTCGAGCATATCTTTATTATTTTGCTTGAGTAATAAGTTATCGGAATTGCAAAGAAAAATGATTTTTTTATTTTTGCTATCTAATTAGCGCGCGCACTTTTGGCTATTTCTTCGCCACACACCATTCGGACCTTTTTTTATCAAAATTTCACGTCCGCCACAAACTGAATCTTCATTCCAATCTCCCGCTATTTCTCTTGTCTGCCCCTTTTATAGATTTTTTTTTTCTTTGTCATAGCCGAACGTTTCACCTAACGTTTCTTATTATATTCTTTCCGACCAATCACATAAGCGCGCATAGCGTGATACATCTGTCACCCTTCTCCCATCGAACTCTCCAAACACAACCTTTCAATATGGTAACACCCTTTTGGATCGAAAGCTCTATTTGTCATTTTGTTTTATTTGACATTTTAACAACTGCGTGAAGTTAGCTGCGTTCGGGTAAGTAGAATTTGTTTTGATTTTGCCATTCTAAAAAAAATAATTTAATACATTTCTTTTTCTTTTAGGTTCCAGATCGGGACAAGGAGTCCTATTTAACAAAAATCTACAATATTTTGTAGCGCCGCTCAACGCGGGGAACACCCACCCTGACACAGTCTCCTGCTTAAAGAGCTAGACCGGGCCTTCACTGCAAATTGCACCTTCTTCATTTACATGTACGAATTGTGAAGCTTGGTATTGTCCTCATGCGCGAAAAAGGTTTACAATAGCCCAAACACTATTCTACCTCATCTTCTTAATACGTGAAGTACACCAAAGGTTTCTCGTATAGTGTTATTTCCCTATAGAAGGGTTTTTCCCAGTCATGACATCAAGTGATTTGGAATCGAGATTGCACTTGCATCACCCCTCACGCGTGATGAAGACAATACCCAGCTTAAACGTGAACTTTATATTTACTCTCCTTTTACATAAAAAAATCTTTAACTTCTGTTTGTTTTTTTCCAGGTCGATCATCATGTTAAGGTGCGAATACCACAGCTAACTTAATGCATCCAGATCCGAAAAAGCCGAGGATGCTCCGGGCATGAAATACACTTGTCGAAAGGTGCTTCTACGCGTGCGGTGATCCATTGCGTATAGCTAGTGATACGGAATACTTACTTTCGACATGTTTACGGGACGTAACAAAAAAAACTAATTATGTGTTGTAAAGAATCCCTTACTTTATGGTTACTTCTTACAGGTAAAGGTGAAATCTTTGGATCTCAATTGGCACGTACATATTTTGAAGAGCCTGTCCTACCCGCCTCGTATGCTGTTTTTGGGCCCGGCCCCTATAGTCACCCTAATTCTTGGATAAATGTTCATGTAAGTGTAAAACTTAATTTCGGTGGATTGCGAACAGTTGGGACCTTAAAATCGCGGTCGGTATGGTATGCGTATATAAAGCTCTCAGTTATGTAGAAAAAGTTAAAACCGTGCTTACTGCAAAAAAAATATGGAATTAAAGCTGGTCATTTAGCCAAAAATGTTGCGTGTATTACACACGCACAAAGATACGTATGGTCTATTAATTGGCTTTTATACGATATGGAGTGGTGCTAATTAGAAAAAGTTTGTGGGTACTAATGTTTACTTAACGAAGTTTATAACACACCATCGATCCTTCCCTGGTCGACTTGACCCTCATCGCCAGGGAAGTTCGTACGGACTCTATTGTTTTAGGTCCTTCGCGTGCCATGCCCCAAGACTTTTGCCGGTGAGAGATTCCAGCATGTACATATTGTTGCCGAGAGCTTTCGTGATACGGCACCGGGTGAATTTCTTACAAAATTTCGAGTTGATACTGTTTTTGAAATTACTAAGCACACAGTTTCTTTTATAAACCTCTTGGCCTGGCTTGAACCGAACCTCACGAACTCTTTTATTATACCGCTTTGCATTCGTTTCGTAGGCTTTATGCATATTGGCTTTAATCTTTTCACGCATAAGTCGCAGTTTGTCGTTCTTATCTAGCAAAAGTAGCTCGTGGTCCTCAAGCGAATTTAGTTTCCGCGCCAGTGCGTAGTCAGCGCCGTTTGTGAACATGTTCACGCCAAATAACGCAAAATAGGGTGAAACTCCTGTTGCTGAATGAACTGCGCTACGTAAGGCGCATTCAATTTCTGATAAGTACATGTCCCAGTCTCGATGATCCTTATCGAGATATGCTCTTATTGCAGCTAGGACGGATTGATTCACGCGTTCGGCTGCGTTTGATTGTGGGGAATAATGGGCAGTTTTCATGTGCTTTACCTTATATGCTTCTAACATCTCAGCGAATTTCTTTGACGTAAATTGTTTTCCATTGTCGCTGTGTATGGTTTCGGGGACACCGAATTTATGAAAAATTTCTTCTGTGATAAATTTGATTACATTGCCTGTTGACGCTTCGCGCATTGCCTTAAGGAAAGTAAATTTGGAAAAGTGATCTACGACAATCAGTATATAACTATTTCCACGCTTTGATCGCGGATATTTTCCTAAGAAATCCACATAGATTTTCTGAAAGGGTCGTACCGTGATCACCTCGTTTCCTATGCCGGGATTAGTTAACGCGTTGTTAGGTTTGCTTTCTTTGCATATTTGACAATTTCGTACATAGTTTCGCACTTGTACTATCATGTTAGGCCAGTAGTAGTGACGACGCAGTCGGTGTAGGGTTTTCGTCATCCCTCCATGTGCCGACGTTTCATCACAATGCCCGCTTTCAATCAGGGTAGAAGTTAATGCTTCCGGCACCCACAATTTCCACGTATTTTCTTCCATTTCCATGTCCTTTGGCAGTGATTTCTTAAACAGGAGTCCATCCTCCACCTTCAGATCCGGTAACCGGTCGGCGTTGGTCTCCACTGTATTTATTAACTCTTTATATTCTGGCGAATCAAATTCTATTGTATCTAAATTGGATATGGGTGAACTAGCAACTTCTTCGATGCATCGTGAAAGAGCATCGGCGACTACATTTTCAGTCCCTTTGCGGTGTTGTATTTCGAAGTCAAATGCCTGTAACTGCAAAGACCAACTGGCCAGCCTTCCGCTCAGATCCTTCAATGACATAAGCCATTTTAAGCTAGCATGGTCTGTCACTACCGTAAAAGGCATTAGCTCGATATACGGCCTGAACTTCTTTACGGCTAACACCGCCGCCAGACACTCTTTTTCAGTGGTACTATACTTTCGTTGACACTCATTCAATTTCTGGGAAAAGTATGCTATGGGTTTCTCTCCTCCGTCTTCTTCTTGTTGAAACAATACGGCGCCTATACCAAAATTCGATGCGTCGCATTGTACCCAAAAGCGCTTGGTGAAATCCGGGTGTTTGAGCACTGGGGCACTGGTAAGAGCCCTTTTCAGGTTGCTGAAAGCCTCCAGAGCTTGGTCATTCATTTCAAATTTCTTGCTTTTCTTTAATATATCTGTCAATGGAGTGGCTAATGCGGCGAAGTCCTTAATAAACCGCCTATACCACCCCGCGACTCCTAAGAAACTTCTTACTTGTTTTACGTTTTTTGGAATAGCGATATTTTGTATGGACATTACCTTCTCCGGGTCAGCCTTCAACATACCGCCGCCTACGATAAACCCCAGATAAGGAAGCTCCTTAAAAACAAAATGAGATTTTTGTAGGCCTATTGTTAGGTTGGCTTCATTTAAACATTTGGCAACTTCGGTCAGATATTTGAGATGCGATTCAAAGTCTGGTGCTATAATCAGCAAATCATCAAGATAGGTAAATACATTGGCTTTAAGCCTTTGAGGGATCACGCGATCCATTAGGCGGCACAACCTCTGCGCAGCATTGCATAGTCCAAATGTCATGGTCACGAACTGGTACAGAGGTCGTCCCGGTACCGTGAACGCTGTATATTGTTTGCTATTCTCTTCCAACTCGATTTGCCAAAATGCGTGTTTCAAATCAACGCTGCTGATAAAATATGTGTCATCAATCCTGCTAAGTATACCTTCAATGTTCTGCAATGGATAGGCGTCCTTGACGGTCACAGAGTTGAGCTCCCTGGCATCTAAGCAAAAACGATTTTTACCAGGTTTACGGACTACTGTTATGCGGTTGCTCCATGGGCTTTCACTCCCTTCAATAACGCCTAATGCCAACATCTTGTCGATTTCATCGTATACAATGTTTTGCATGGCTGGTGATAATGGATAATGCCGGTCCTTAATAGGAACTGTATTTTCCACTAATTTTATAGAGTGCTTTTCCAGGTGAGTTCGTCCTAGCCCGTGCTGCTCGAAGGTTCTGAATTTGCTCGTAACTTCATCCAGACGTTGTCGTTGCTCAGCAGATAGGTCATGTAATACGCGTCGCTCTCTTCTGCCCTCATCCGAGACCATGTCTTTTTCCAATTTGACTAGGTCAATCTCACTCACGGATATGATTTCGGGCGCTAATTGGAATGCGCGCCAGAAGTCCACCCCTAGATACATCTCCTGCTCTAAATAAGGACAGATAAAAAAAGTTATATTTTGCTTCAAATCTCTAAATTTTACGGGCAATGAAACTTTGCCTAACACATTGAGTGCGCGGCCACTTGCTGTTCGCACAGTCGATACATAACGCTCGGTTTTAATATTGTTTTCTTCTAGGAACTCACGGCAACCTCGTCCGAGAAGACTCACTGATGCGCCCGTATCTAATAACCCACGTTTTGGGACTTTATATATTTCGACCTCAGCGAAAACTCGCGGATCCGACCGGCCCGCATTCTTCACAGAAGCTGTGACCTGTTGTCTCAAGGATTTGCGCTTAAGAAATCTATCCCGAGCTTTTTGCACTTTCCGAGATATAGTTCGACGTCCCATAAGTGCGCTTTCAGCGAAGATACGCCGCCGAACTTCTAAGTACCTCCTCCAGCGTTCGCCATACGTTGGACTCTTCTCTTTCGTAAATTTATTATGTTTATTGCTCATTACTGTGTAACAATTATTAATATTCTCTATATTTTCAGGTTCATCAGTTTCTACCGTAGTTTCCCTGGCAACAGGGGTGTTTGTTCCTACGTCTACTCGTGCGGGGTTTTCGTGGAGCGCGATTCCCCCGAAATAATCGCGCTCCTCCTTACGTTTCCCGCTGCGTTGCAAATAGGGCATCTTGGCGTTATAACGTCGGGTTTACCGCACTTAAAACAAAAAATTTTTCGTTGAAGCGACATACAATCGGTGAAGAAATGTCCTTCAGCTCCACAGTTCCAACATATAACTGTTTTTTGTTTGCCTCTTCGTTGATGTATTTCCTCCACGGTGACTTGACCCTCATCAACGGGAGGCAATACTTCATCATCGTCGATCGCGACCACTTCATTCACATGGTGGCCCTTTGTCGCAAAGCTACTAGCCATTGTGCGCTCTCGTCGCGGAAAGCACCGTTCAACCTCATTGCATTCCAGCCTCAGTTGCTCTAACGATTGTGTTAGGATAGGGTATACTATTTTAGCTACCGACTCACGCAGATTTCCCTTTACCAGGCGGATTATTTCGTACTCCGGAATGGGGTTCCTAAGACGGGAGCGCAATGTACCCACTACGTGAAAATATTCATCTATAGTTTCACCCGGTCGTTGTTTTCTTTCGGTTAACTCTCTTAAAATTTCAAAATCGGTGCGATGAGATTCAAATTGGCGACGAAGTGCAAATTGCAACGTCGGCCAATCGACATTTCCATTGGTACGGATATATAACCAATACCATTCACGCGCTTCGCCACTTAGCAATCTATGGAAATCACGTAGTATGTCGGCCCACGAACAACGGTACTGACCCTGTAAATATTCTAACCGGAATAGAAAGTCCTCGATTGGCATGGAGTCGCCATGACCTTGGAAGTTTATCCCCCACTTTTCAATATTTAAGTCCGATCTAATAGTATCATTATAAGGCCTTGCAATTTCTGGGTGTGAATTCCCTATCCCAGCAGGGGGTCTCTGAAAACTAGCAGTTGGGTGGTGTCGAGTAGCCGGCGGCTCGTGATATGCTAAAGTATAGGAGGTAGCTTGAGCCGTTGGCATTGGGTTGTTAGTAACGATGTTTCGGTTAATATTACCTACGGGCTGGCCTCTTTCCTTAGCCCTAGCTTCTATAGAATCTGTACTCGAATCATGCTTTCGTTTTTCGTTATTTCTATCTCGCGCCCCATCCCCGGGTCCTGAAGCTCCCTGTTCCATAGCTAAATACTGTGTTGCATTCCTAATTTCTTTTAACCCTTCGCGCAACTCTGCCAACAGGGTCTGCTGTGTTTCAGCTACCATCTCCTTTAATATTGGCATAACTTCATTTCGTAGTTGCCATGAATTAACCTGATCAAGCCTTGCATTCCAATTAGGGTTGTTGTTATTGTTAGGTGGTGGGTGTGGAAAGTTCAGGGTAGGTGGCTGTACTAGTACCGACTGTGTGATTTGGGCTCCATTCGTTTGTTTGGGCATCGTACCCGTGTTCTTTGCCATGTTTTCCGATGTGGCGCTAGCAACATTTTGGTTTGGTAGCCCATGCAACTCCCTATTGGGGTTGTTGTTGTTGCCTTTGGTTTTAATCCTATCAGATAGGTCGATGAATGTTGTATCCTTGGCACTTTGGCCATCTTGGTTCGGGTCGTTAGCGTTCGGCATATTCGCAAATCTTAATTGGTAACGCGTGTTGTAATATACTACAGGTAACTCCTTCATATAGGATTTCCAAAAACAAAATTCAAGATTTCGGATTTCGCACAAAAAAAAAATTTTTTTTTTTTTTTTTCGTGATGTTGGGGGGGGGGGGGGGGGGTTCAGATGACTTGAGTTGGGACCAGGCAAACCCAATGATCGGAGCACAGCCTATCGCTCCTGTGAGAAAACTCATGCAACTTTGTCTTCAAAAAAAAATAAAAAGGTTTGGGGTTTTATAGATCATGTTTCATGCTTCGCAGTTCACACAAAGAATATTTCCTATCGGTCATGATTGATCCTTACTATCGAAGCTACTTAGTTACATTTCAAAAATAAGGTCTTCGAATTCTAACACAGAAACTACTTAAAAAAAATTATTCGAAAGCACATAGTTTGTGGGGTTTACGGCGATGCATATAGCCGACAAAAAAAAAATATCGTGCTACGCCATCGATGGATTATTGTAGCCGTCAGGTGATACGATTACTCTGCTGTACTGGTGCAATTAGATCTTGTGAAGATCACCTCTCCAAGCCACCTAGCCAGCGAGGGGATCGCATCCTTCATGACTTCTTAAGAACGAACACAAAAAAAAACATATTTTTCAGATTGAAATTTATTTTTAGTTTCAAACAGGGATGCACCTTAACGTTAAGCTAATCGTTTATCAAAAAATTTCCACCGTTTCCGTTGAAACACTTCGAAATATTATCGATAAAGAAATTATCAAGATAAATTGTATCTCGTTTTTAACCGAAACGAAAAGCTTTCGTTTACGTTAAAAACGTTAACAAAAACGTGATACTTTATGTTTGAATTGTGCTGGCAATGCTATAGCCATGGTGAAGCCGTAAGGTGGTAACAACGAGGGCACATACACACACAAACTCCATGTAATTTGTTTGTGTAATTCGTTGGTGGTAATGTCAAAAATACTCTGAGAAATGTTCGTACTGTCAAAATTCATGAGAAAAGTTGCAATCAGCTTGGCGAATGCTTTCACCTTTAATGACTCCGCCATCAATCAGCTTTGCCAGCATAGTTTTAAATTAATAATCAACATAAACGATTTGATTTCGTTTTGATATGGCAGAAAACGAAACGAAATCATTTCGCTAATTTGACGTTTTTAACGTTAATAAACGAAACGAAATGACTTTGTTTCGTTTATTAACGTTAATTATCGTAACGAAATGATATCGGTTCGTTGGTTAAGCATGCCTGGTTTCAAAATGAGAGGAGCTGTTATTAAATGACGTATTTTTCACCGCCGTGGTATGACGATTTGGAACCTTCTCATTCGCGGGCGCCATTTTCAATCTTCGGCGCAACACAAAAAAAATTTTGATCACTCGCCATTTTCAAACATGGCGCTTATTTGGTTTTTAAAATTTCGCGCCATTTTATCATAAGGCACTATTATCTTGTCGATATATGTATCTATATATGTAAATAATTTTTTTTTTTTTTTTAATTTTTTTTTTTTTTTGGCGCCACGTTGGGCGCCATTTAAATATGTCACGTACACATATGCGAAGGCCTCTGTGTACCCACCCGTGGTTGGCTCTCAAGACGCTTGCCCTGGCTAGCTCAGAACTTCGGGTCGCGATTCTTAACCCTGCCGCCTTGAGAAGGGTGCATATTATGGGTCGTTCTTGACGGTTGTTGGCATGAGTTCCTCCCACAGGATGCCCTCCCTTCCTTGAACCGCTCCTTTTCCGGTTATACTTACGTGCAGTTCCCTTTTGCTCCAGCTCCAATCATCCTAATACCTACGTCCCTCTTATCATCTTCCCCTCCCCCGTATTAAAAACTTAGCTCAAGGTGTGCATTTCGGATTTTTACATAATAATATAATCATAAAGTTTATTTAGAAACATAAGTTTGGGGTTACATTCATACAAACATATATATCCTTAAAACGATTTTAAATGCAATGTACCACCGCCAAAAGGGGTAAATAACGGGATTTTTCTGAGGCAATTCGCCCGAAAAGAACCTGACTTCCTGCCTAAAAGAGCTCTCTTAAGAAGGCCTACAGTTTCTATAAGCTGATAATATATATGTATTTTTTTTTCCAGCTCACCGGTCTTTACTAACCCTCGCCATTAACAAATTTTGGAGGAGTTACACCACCGTGCAATAATACAAAATTTTTACAATCTCACAAATTAACTAAATTTGACACCACTAATGCTACATTACATGGAATCCAAAACGTTCAATATTTTAAATAAATCAGTCTATATCAGCGCCTGACTGCCAACTATTCCCAATGCGGCCCTTATAATTTTTTTCTTTACACATTCGGAGTGTGATGGCCGTGATTGTCGGGATTGTAGTGTCCGACTAAGCTGTGGCAAATTGGAAACTCCTAATACGGTGAGCTTTTATAGATGGTACAGGTATACCCCGTTCTCGTGGACGCAAAAAAAACTGGTATATCTTTGGTGTTAGACAAACTTACATATCCGATTCTTAGGGTGTGTATGCGTGCGGACTCGCTTATGTCAATTACTTTTGGTTATGCTCGCCAGCAAACTTTAGAAATGTATTTTTGTTACCGTATATGTTGAGCCTTCAGGATATTCCACTTCCCTTACGCTCGCCTCCTCACTTGTTGGTTGTTGCTCCTCTGCCGGGAGTTGATCACTGATGGTTAAGTTACGTATATAATTTTCTTTTTTTATTTGATGGCCGTTTACCGTGACCGCGTTTCTTTGTTACGCGTATCTCTCGTGCTCGAGCCTATCTTTATTATTTTGCTTGAGTAATAAGTTATCGGAATTGCAAAGAAAAATGATTTTTTTATTTTTTTCTTTTTGCTATCTAATTAGCGCGCGCACTTTTGGCTATTTCTTCGCCACACACCATTCGGACCTTTTTTTATCAAAATTTCACGTCCGCCACAAACTGAATCTTCATTCCAATCTCCCGCTATTTCTCTTGTCTGCCCCTTTTATAGATTTTTTTTTTCTTTGTCATAGCCGAACGTTTCACCTAACGTTTCTTATTATATTCTTTCCGACCAATCACATAAGCGCGCATAGCGTGATACATCTGTCACCCTTCTCCCATCGAACTCTCCAAACACAACCTTTCAATATGGTAACACCCTTTTGGATCGAAAGCTCTATTTGTCATTTTGTTTTATTTGACATTTTAACAACTGCGTGAAGTTAGCTGCGTTCGGGTAAGTAGAATTTGTTTTGATTTTGCCATTCTAAAAAAAATAATTTAATACATTTCTTTTTCTTTTAGGTTCCAGATCGGGACAAGGAGTCCTATTTAACAAAAATCTACAATATTTTGTAGCGCCGCTCAACGCGGGGAACACCCACCCTGACAATTTTTGCCCCTTTTTTACGGCTAGGAGCTTCAAATTTCATCAAATAGTTACGTTTACGTCATATATTGTTGAAATACGTGATTCGTAGTCATAGGTTTTACATGCAGACCACAAAAAACCTGAAACTTTGCATCCTCACACAAAGTACCTACTTATTTTTTATTTATCTTAAAAATCGTTTAGGTATGTACATCCGTTCACTATATATTTATTATCTTATACATCCGATTATTTGGAGATTAAGAACGGGAATTTTTAGATACATGCGATCGCGATTTAACGCAAGCAGAATCGGACGATAACCATGCCCACTTTTTATATATATCACAAAACTAGGTGTCATAGAGAATAAGGATGAAAAAATGAACGAGATCGTAAAGTGCCACTCCCACTTTTGTTCAAAGATTTTTAGAGGGATCTTAGGCGAACATATAGAGCAACCACTTTTAATCAATGCTTTTTTACGCCTAGAGTCTGTTTATAACAAGAAAATAAAACAAATAAAATTTTGGAAATGAGCGGGGCACCACCACTTTTGGACCAAGCAATTCAAGTATTTTGACAAAATTCGGTACAAATATTTTCCTTGTACCTCCAAGTGCCACACCCACTTTTATATAAAATGACCTTAGCCTAATATAATAGGCGACATCTTTGCGAAAAATCACTTTATTTCAATGCTACTTTACTTCTAAAGTGTATTTCCAATTATAAAACAATTATAACATGAATAAATATTAAAGCTTTGGAAATGGATGCTGCAAAGACACATTGCTAAGTTTCGGGAGCCATAATGAAAGAAGAATTATCCTATCGTGAAAAAAACTCGATTCACTTAATTCCTTTATGCAACTGAATATTTCGAATAAAAGTGGTAAAATTGAATTAACCGCCCACCTTAAATAATACTTACGCCCCGATTCTAGTGTGGTAACAACATTCTTTACCACGGTAACGAAATCATGTGGAAACTTTTACACCCTTTTGGTATTCTATCCGCGAAAGTAGCCGGATAATTTTTTACCCACAAAAGTAGGTGGTTACATCGAAAAAACCGAACAACAGCTGTTGTTTAGAAACAGGCAAAACTGAAAAATAAAGAATTGTAAACGGAAATAAGTAAAGATAATAGTAAAATAGTGTTGCCTCTTGCTATATATTATATATTTGTATACATTATGTACTTTCACAGAATAAATTACAATATAACTATGTAAACTCGTATGCATGTATGTACATATATACACATCGTTTCGTTTATTTGTTAACCTCGTATCTACGAGTGACACATTTTCGGTAAAGCCATGGCGGAACCATACAAGGTGGCTGCATGGTGATATACCTACAAACATAAATAAAAATTCCATGTACTTTGTTTTTGTAAATTCGATGGACGAATGTCAAAATCGAACTGCGCCGGAAGTTGATGTATCAAATCAAATAAAAAAGTTTCTATTCAGCTGTCGCATGCTGCCACTTTGTATCGCTCCGCCATGGATAAAGCGAAGAAAACCAACTTTTAAATTTCACCACAGACATTGGTGAGTTTTTCGATGATGACAGCGTTACCACTTTGGCCAGAATCGCGAATAAAAGAACTGGAAACGATTTTCGGTTACATAATGTTCTGGGGACTATTTTACCGGTAACGCTCAGAATCGGCCCGTTAATGTCAATAACTTTCGCTAAATGAACTATACGATAGAAGCTCTCTGCTGAGTATTTAATGTTCGGTTGCAACCGAACTAAGACACCCTTACTAGTTTTTAAAACCATGTATAGAGTGACTTTAAGTAAGTGGATATTTTTCCGAAAAAAATTGTGACAGCTTAATTTTAAAGTCCTCCTCTGCTGTAAATTAAGATGTGATATATTTTAAGGTTATTATCACTATAATTTGATCAGGAAAGCAATGAGTTAATTGGCCGAAATTGAACATTTTCTATGGAATTTTCGATAAATGTGTCTATACTGTTCAAATAACGACATTTTGTAATAACAAATTTGGGAGGAAAAATTATTGAGGAAATTGCCAATCAAAAAAGTATTTATCAAATATTGGAGAATATTTTTCTTCTGCTTATTGGGTACGTACAGTCACCACGCAACCAGTTTTGGCACACAATTTAAATAAGAGGTTTTTACAATTTATTTAATAATTTGGGAAAAATTTAAACAACGTGACATCAGGACGGACAAGGCGACAGCTGTTTCGATTATACCTTGTAAATCTCTTCAAAGCCTTTTCTCCCGGGAGTGGGGGTCGAACTCGTACTCCTACGATAGTTGAAATGGTTATAAACGCATTCAGCTACGTCATGCCTTAGTTGTTGTAAAGTTTTTCCCTATTGCCTTTTTGCATATTTTAATCTTTTACACATAGCATACTTCGTATGCAATTATGTGTTAAAGCTATGCTTGGTACGGCGGTTTTCAAAGAAACTTTGGTTTTTGTTGCTGTTTTTGTTCTATTTATAGAACTACAACGAATTAACCAATTTTGTCTGTTTGTATGATTTTAATAATTGGGCCATATTGGTTGTTTTTTTTTTTTTTAATGTATGAAAACATTTATTTCAAGCAATTTTTTTTAATTTTATATAATTTATTTAATAATTTGGGAAAAATTTAATTAACCTGACATCAGGACGGACAAGGCGACAGCTGTTTCGATTATACCTTGTAAATCTCTTCAAAGCCTTTTCTCCCGGGAGTGGGAGTCGAACTCGCACTCCTACGATAGTTGAAATGGTTATAAACGCATTCAGCTACGTCATGCCTTAGTTGTTGTAAAGTTTTTCCCAATTGCCTTTTTGCATATTTTAATCTTTTACACATAGCATACTTCGTATGCAATTATGTGTTAAAGCTATGCTTGGTACGGCGGTTTTCAAAGAAACTTTGGTTTTTGTTGCTGTTTTTGTTCTATTTATAGAACTACAACGAATTAACCAATTTTGTCTGTTTGTATGATTTTAATAATTGGGCCATATTGGTTGTTTTTTTTTTTTTAAATGTATGAAAACATTTATTTCAAGCAATTTTTTTAATTTTATAATTTATTTAATAATTTGGGAAAAATTTAAACAACGTGACATCAGGACGGACAAGGCGACAGCTGTTTCGATTATACCTTGTAAATTTCTTCAAAGCCTTTTCTCCCGGGAGTGGGAGTCGAACTCGCACTCCTACGATAGTTGAAATGGTTATAAACGATTCAGCTACGTCATGCCTTAGTTAAAAAAAAAAAGAAAAAAAAAAGCAATATGGGCAATCCCCAATTATTAAAATCATACAAGACGTTTTTACCTTATCTCCTTTGGAATTCGCACCCACACAACATACTTATTTTGGATGCCCCATATAAACAGACATGCCTGTGTGTCGTCTTTGTACGGGGTATTCAAAAGGTCAAATTGAAAATCATTCGCTCACACAAACATACAGTAAGTGGTTCATATACATTTGCTTTGATAAGCATTGAAGAAAACTAAGCATTCCAGCAGGTGCTTTCACTTTTAAAGCACTTACATATAAACGAATTGTCAAATTAATTTTTCTTTGAAATTGCCAAAATAAATCTTGTTTTCACTTGCAAAGAGCAACATTTCATTTTTATTGTTGTAAAAATCGCCTTCACTTACTTGCTTGCCTAAATTTGCCCATATCATTTGAGGCATCTGTTTCGACAAAATGGGATTCTGCAACTGAAATATTGCAGTACTTCTCTTTTATATTTGTGGGTACATATTAGTATAGTATGTTTGATTACATGATTGAAAGTATTTCAATGAAATGTACTGCAACAATAAACAAAATCTCCTTTGCCATCTCTGAATGATCATTTGAGAAACAGCTTTTTCAAGTGAATTTTCTTTGACAGTTAAATCTCTGTGAAACATTGATAGCACTATTCGAATACATATAAACATCCCTGCAGCTAATCGCACAATGTTCAGCTAGCGCAGAACTATTTCATTTTAGAGACGGTACTAGTTCTAACACTTTTACTACAGTATAACTTCTTCGTTGATTAGCTTAGGGAAATGGTTCAAAAGCAACGATGTAACGGCTTTTGAAGCACTTTCGACTGGAAAAGCCAAAAAGATACTTTAGAGGGGTAAAACTGGATTAGCTGAGCTTCCGGCAACCTACTCAAGTTTTATCACCCGGGAATATGAAGAGTAAGTGATACTTCCTTAAATTATAGCTACACCCAAAACTTTATAGGAAAACCTTCGTAAAGATGACTTTATTAAATTATTTAGCAAAAAAGGGGCGAGACAACGCCTTCTACGGCCGCTCGTATCTTTTAAAAAAGCTTTGCTTCGACTTCGAGCGCGCTGAAGATATAGTGATGAAATTTATTATCCACCTTAGCTTTTCAAAAAAGAAATGGCCTGTACAAGATTCAGAAAGTCGTGGTCATCACGCACACTTTCTATATACATACATACACATGAAAATGCACTATTTACAGGTCTGCCAATTTTTTCCCATATATCTGGCTATGAAAAAATGTTTATTGTTCAAAAAAATACATATACACAGCAAGCTCATATATATTGATCGACCTATCCTAATAGAAACTTCGTAACTTAAAGGTTTTGTTAAAAAGGACGTTTCTCAGACATTTTGTTAATAAGGCTGTATCTCAGCGATGTCGTTAATAAAGTCGTATCCCATGAGGTTGGTTAAAAAAGTTGTAATTGAAATTACAACTTCTTTTGACAGAGGAGATATGAACTAAATTTAGCTTTATTTCTCTTCACAATTCGTTAACGACTTAAAATGCTAAACTATACTGTAGAAGGCACATTAATCTATATTATGGTTAACAAATTAATGTCTTTTGGGAATTGCGAAAACGAAAAAAAATTAATGTTATGTTTGGTTTTACTAGTCTGCAAATAATTAATTATTATATTAATTTCTTGTCTTCATAACCAAGTTTGTTATTTTTGTAAATCTAACAAAAACAAGAGTTAGAGAAAAACCATATGAGTTGCAACAAAAATCCTCGTCTAATGAGATAATTGCACCTGATTGGCGCACTCAATTGACGGTGGTGAACAATAAAAACAATAAACAGTAGAAAATGAGTTATAAACGAGTTGCAAAGTGCATTGATGGCCTGATGCGCTTAACGTCAAGCCTTCAATGTGTGGATCGCTGATGATAAACCGTCATGGGTTTTAAAATAGTCGGCTATACATTATATGAACTTTGTTTTTTTTTTGTATAATTATTTAATATAATACAACTTGTAAAATATATATTTTACAAATATAACAAACTTGGTTTTGAAGACAAGGAATTTGAAGAAAAAAAAATATAATAAGGAAAAAAAAAATTTGTTAAATTCAAAGCTATTTTGACATCAAAGTAATATTTTCATTTGTAACCTTTTTAAGCGGTCTCCTGGAACACGGCTTTATTAACGACTTCTCTGAAATACGGCCTTATTAACAGAATGTCTGGGATACGTCCTTTCTAACAAAACTTTAAAGTTACAACCTTTCTATTACGAAAGGCAGAAATATTAATTAATGGAGTGAGAGCGATCAAATCGGCCGAAATATTGTCATATCCAGCTTAAAGTTCGAGCATTAAAAGATCCATAAACCATCATCTTTAGAAAAGTACAGCACTAGATCGACCTCACTTCCACCCGTGGATCCGCCACTGATCGAAATTATGAAAATTGGAAAAAATGCGATAGTGCATTATCAAGACCGATAATGATGTAGGTGTTGGTTGAATTTATCACGACAAAGTGAAATTTGATAAAGTTTTATAAAATGGTTGTGGCACTGCCCACATTTGGAAAATAAACATTAAACGTTTTTCAGCCGCAAAACAAACGCAAAGGTATTATATTGAAATTAAACGAAAACGATTGGCCACCACGCCCACTTTACCAAAACCGTTATCGAAATTACGAAAAATGCGACAATTCATTACCAAAGACCTATAAACTGATAAAATTTTGATAAGTGGGTGGATTTTATAACAAAAAAAAAATTTATAATTTTATAAAATGGGCGTGGCACTACCAACATTAAGAAGAAAGAAATGTTAAAGTTTTGCAAGCCGTTAATGGAAATCCATTGAAGTATTGTGTTGAAATTTGGCATATAGGTTGTCCTTGGCCTTATACATACAAAATCGGGTTGCTTCCACGCCCACTTTTAACAATTTTTGCTTCAATTTATAAGGGTAATATAGAATTTTACATATTTGCGGTATATTACAAAATTATACTGATATTTCACACCAGTAATTACATGGTGTAGCAAAGTACGAATACAAAAAAAATTGGCGTGTCGCCGACATTTTTTAGGTAATCACTCTATAATAAAATTAATGCAATAAATCGAACAACAATCGCCAGAACTTATTCAATTTTGGTACAAGGATTATTTTTAAACAAACGGCATAATAGAAATGTGATAAAATTTCGAAATTGAGCGTGGCACTGCCCAAATTAAGGAGAAACAAATTTAAAAGCTCTACAATCCGTAAATCAGAGCCGGTATTTTGTTTAGACCTATGGTAAATTCGTTAAATTGTGTTTTTTTTTTTTAAGAAAGATGCTTAAGGTATTAAACCATCACTAAGTTGGCAATATATTTATTACACTCAACTTAGTTATCAATGTAGACATGGTAGTGCAAGTTAGGAAAATAAAAAAAAAATTATATATCGGTTTCGCCCGAACTTAGAGTACCTTGTCTGTTTTAAATATTATTGGTTGTAAAAAAACGCTTTAAGTTGTCATCACAACACTTGTAAAATTTATTAATGTTATTACAATGAATTAGCAAAATTTGTGGCACCGTGCCTTTTTTGAGCAATAATTATACTACGTTTCAGGACCCATAACTGGAATAAGAATTGGCATGTCGTTCAAAACCCGGTAAACTTATTTCCTTCACAGAGAGAAATATTTCTTAAAAAATGGGCGAAATCGATTATATAACACACCCACTTTTGATGATACTTATGTAGTGTCAAAAAACTGAAGATAATGGAACTATAAGATAGAAGCACCCAGCTGAGTTTTTAATGTTCTGTTATACATTATGCATTCCTTTGAGCTTACAGCGTTTACACCATGAAATGTGCACGTAAATTTATAAAAATTGTGTAAGTGTTTTTTCATACAAAATTTGACAGTTCGTTTACGCGAATTTATACGTTTACACAATTTATAAGGCCTTTATAAGTTAAATGAGTCCCCCTTATATTCATCTATTTACTCCTATAATAATACATACGAATTATGCCCCAAGTGAATAACTTTACAATCCAAAGGATCAAGTATGTAATTCATAGAGAAACAGCGAATTAGCTGCTTTTACAGAGTGCTAAAAGTTTGACTTTTTTCACTTTTGAAAGCTCCACGAAGTAAGCAATCGAACAACATGGCATATTCTCAACTTCTTCAGTAATACCTTTTAATGTATACTAGAGGTTTACGCCGATCACTTTATCGGCGGCGGCGGCGTAGGCTCTATTATATACTGTCGTGGTCGGCTATGCCGGTGCTCTTACTTTAAAAGCTTAATTTTTCTATTTAAAAAAATATTATTTAGGAAAGGTTTTGTTGGTATGTATTTAAGGAAATCAACGTTTTGGCCATTTCGGAAAGATCCGGGGTTTTTGCCTCAAAATCTCGCACATCGTTCAAAATTTTTCAGGAGTAGCCCCTTGCGGAGGGAATGTCCCTCGTTCACTTACTCCAGAGAAGCTTCGAACCTAACCCCGGTCTTTGGAATTCATACTGCTGCGTCTGCTGAAAAGAAATAAATATACATAAAATGGTCACGCTCTTGTCTGTATATCTCGTGCAAAGCGTAGTTTCACCTGGGGTTAATTCCTAATAATCGTCGCGAACACAATTTCTTTAAATTATTTGTGACTCCTTGGCGGTCACGCTCAAAGGCGGTTTACGGTTGCTATTAATGGTCTATTAATACTCACGACTCTTGTGTCACAGGGCGCCTCCAGTCTTTTCGGCTGTAAGAGCTACATTTCCAGATGTGCGAACAGTAGCAATCGCGACCACCAGTCGCTACGACGCCTCCTGACCCTCACACCGTATGCCAGCACAGAAGCCAAAGGACCGCGCTTTGAACTCATACCTTCCTCGACGTCATTTTCCTAGAAGCTCTAGGTGTAGCTCCGAAGACTTTCTAACGGATGTTTTTGTCGCGCTATGCTGCCGAGCTACACTAGAGAAACACCTTGAAACGTTAGGGAGTGACTATTCGACCAAGGATTCCGCCCAGGAAATCATAAGCAGTTTAAGTGGATGTCATTGCGTAACTCATGGGTGAAAATCGTATAATCCTCGGCGCATCTACAAAATTAAAATTTTACAAGGACCCTGGATAACATTTTTAACATTTTTCGGGTTCAAAATTCTTGTCTTCGACTTTCTTTTTATACTCAGCTGTACTTGGAATCGAGATAGATATAAAAAAATAAAAAATAAATGTAAGGCGCGATAACCTCCGAAGATATCTAAGGCCGAGCTTCTCTCCCAATTTGCGTCGTGCTCCTCTTGATTTTCCCTACAAATTGGCCGGACGGGACCTGCACGTTTTATGCCGACTCCGAACGGCATCTGCAAGGCAGGTGAGTTTTCACTGAGAGCTTTTCACGTCAGAAATACATCCGGGGCGCTTGCCAAACACTGCCGAGGGGCGACCCCGCTTAGAAAAATTTTCTTCTAATTGAAAAACCTTATTTCTAAGATTTTGATGTTGCTTTGCCCGAGGTGTGAACCCGGGACATACGGTGTGGAAGGCGGAGCACGCTGACATCACACCACAGCGGCCGCATAGCGATAAATATAGACTTCCATATATCAAAGTCATCAGTATCGAAAACAAATTTGATTGAGCCATGTCCGTCCGTCCGTCTGCCCGTTAACACGATAACTTGAGTAAATACTGAGATATCTTCACCAAACGAGCTTATCTGGACCCAGAATAGATGGGTATTGAAAATGAGCGAAATCGGATGATAACCACGCCCACTTTTTATATATATAACATTTTGGAAAACACAAAAGACCTGGTTATTTAGTAAATAATATACCTAGGATGTTGAAATTTTACGTGTGCGCTGATATTGAGACTATTGATAAAAATTTGAGAAAAAAGTTTTAAAATGGGCGTGGCACCGCTCACTTGTGATAAAATCAATTTTACAAATATTATTAATCATAAATCAAAAATCGCAACGAAGAAGAACTTTACAAAAATAAATCTACATGGCACACAAATTAATATAGAGACGAAATGTCTCAATTGTGTTGTTAGTGTAGAAATAAGAAAACTGAATTAAGCATGGAAACAAATACCAGCAAGATAGCCTAGTGGTTAAAGGCAACTGCAGTTTCACTATGTGATTCACGATTCTAATCCCAGTGAAACCTTTGATAACATTACAAAATGTTTCTTTTCAGTTTCTCTTAGAAAACATAATAATTGAAATTCAATTATTATAAGCCGGTGTTAAGCTCATAAATTCTTAAAAATCGTTAAACCTATCGTAACAAAATTCGGCAGAGAGGTTGCCTTTACTATAAGGAATGCTTTGAAGAAAAATTAACGAAATCGGTTAAGGACCACGCCCACTTTTATATAAAAGATTTTTAAAAGGGTCGTGGACGAATAAAATAAGATATATCTTTGCAAAAAAGAGCTTTACATCAACGGTGTTTCATTTCCCAAGTGGATTTATAACAATAAATAGGAAAAACTTCAAATCTTAAAAAATGGGCGTGGCACCGCCCCTTTTATGACTAAGCAATTTTCTATGTTTCGGGAGCCATAACTCGAAGAAAAAGTAGTTCCGAATACAACTATATTTATATGTATTATTGCGCAGCCTTGTAACACTATTAAGCAATTCAATTGTACAGCTGGGTATGTAATGTTCGGTTTCACCTGAACTTAGACTTCCTTACTTGTTGCATAATTAAAATTTTTTTCTGGAGAACGTTTTGCCTTTTTGGCCATAGGTAAAAATCAAAATAAATGTACCCTGGCTACATCATGTTACAATCAAATATACGACATAAAATAATGGAGTAAGTGCGTCCGTGTTAAGCTGACATCGAAAACGCCTGTTTTTTTTTAATAACTTTTGAACAGTTAGTAAGAGTTAAATTTCGCAATTAGTTTCTTATTACAGGCAGTGATGCGCATCCGTTGATACCACTTTCGACCATATCCGACCAATTTTCGACATGAACAATAAATGGCCGTAACAGTCTTAAACGAGAAAATATAGTAACAAAAATTTTGGAATATAAAGATATTGCATGCGCGAACTTCGGTGGAAAGCAGCGGAGCGTAACAAAATTATAGTAGGTCACTTTCACCACACCAAAAACTTTAACACAATTTTTAACATAATTTAAGCACAGAAATACAATGATTGGATTTTTAGTGAGTAAAAGTTAAAATTCTGAACACATTAGCTGAATAAAAAGTGTACAAATAATTATTAAATAACAAATACAGACAGTGGTAGTTTAACAAATTCTGCTGTGGTAAGTGGTGAATGCGACCTACTAGAATTTTGTGAAGCTTGCCTCACACGATTTTTCGTTTATGCAATGTCTCTATATTATATTGTTTCTGATAGTAACGGCCGCCGCCGCCGCCGCGCCGATAGTTTTGACATTCGAAAAATTACCAAAATCGGCGGCGGCGTATATCTCTAATTTATATGTATGTAGTTTTTTCTGCTGAGCTTCGATCATTGCGAATGTGTGAAAACCAGTCATATCTTTAATTTCAAATAACTCGGAAGACTTTCGCAAAGAAAATTTATTTTAACTTAGTTAACATATACATGTATGCACTTACTTAAATGCTTAATTGGCGCTTAACCGTTTAAAAGGTTATGGCCGTCCAGCAAGGCGCGGCAGTCGCTTCTTCTGGCGCGCATTGGTCACACCAAGTCCTTCCAGCGGAGGGCTGGCCTTTTGCTCTGCTTTTATAGACCGCTTCCGATAAAAAATACTTTCTTAGTAGGAGCATCATCTTTCACTCGCATAACATGGCCTAGCCAGCGTAGCCGCTGCGTTTTAATTCGCCGGACTATGTTGATGTTTGCGTAAAGCTTGCTTCGTTGATACCAAAAAATTTTGGAATATAAAGATATTGCATGCGCGAACTTCGGTGGAAAGCAGCGGAGCGTAACAAAATTCTAGTAGGTCACTTTCACCACACCAAAAACTTTAACACAATTTTTAACATAATTTAAGCACAGAAATACAATGATTGGAGTTTTAGTGAGTAAAAGTTAAAATTCTGAACACATTAGCTGAATAAAAAGTGTACAAATAATTATTAAATAACAAATACAGACAGTGGTAGTTTAACAAATTCTGCTGTGGTAAGTGGTGAATGTGACCTACCAGAATTTTGTGAAGCTTGCCTCACACGATTTTTCGTTTATGCAATGTCTCTATATTATATTGTTTCTGTTGATACTCGCCGTCGCCACGCGGTCCGTAATTCTTTCGAAGACCTCAGAGCCGCTTCATCCCATGTTGTCATAGTGCATGCTTCTGCACCATATGGAAGGACTGGTATGACAACTGAGTTGTAAATCATTATTTTCGTTTGCCGAGAGAGAACTTTACTTTTCAATTGCTTACCTAGTCCAAGGTAGCCTTTATTGGCAAAAGTGAATCTTCGCTGGATTTCAGAGCTGATGTTGTTAAGCTATTGCATAGATTTTATCGCGGGCTTGGCGACTAAATCAAAAAAAACCGTAACGGATATTTGTCAAAAAAGATCCGAAAAGATTCGAAAAGGTTCGGTGTTAGCAACAGGGCAAATACATAAAATTGGATCTCTATCATAATCAGCGGTGGGCAGGTTACCAAATTGAGAATGTGTTAGTAAACACGAACGCGTAGCGAGCACGAAAGCAAAATCAATATTTATTTAGTTTGATTTCAATCATTGTTTACTATATAGTTTGGCAGCTCAAGTAGAGGTTATGTTGCGAATAGAGTGGAAGGCAGTGGACTAGGCAGTCGAATGTCATATAATGAAGGAATGGTGTTCGGAGTCTTTTCAAAGTTAAAAAAAAATGATAAAAGATTTAATATAAATCAAACTACTGTTTTAATAACAACAAAAACGCCATATGTATTCTGTATACAAAAATTTGTTAGGATTATCTCACTTTAAAATTTGAATTAAATAATCTAAAGTTTTTTTTGAAACTGAGTTGAGAACTGTGCGTGTGAATGTGCGAATTTTCACCGATCAGCTGTTAGTTGCGCTACTTGGTAAAATTTACAATGATTTCAATGCTTGAACGGTGAACACGTGACACACGCAATCTTTGGTACTCTGTTTTAAGCGCGCGTGCGACACTTCCTCACCGTACGACCATCGAAATCAAACTAAAAGAGCTGTCGTTGATTTTCACGAAGTAGCCATTGTGCTATCGCTTATCGTACATATATATGGTCGCCTACAAGCAAACCTAATAAAACCGCACTGTGTTTTTTAGCGCACGCAAACAACCGGCGTTTTTTGCCCTAACCCAAATAAGCATGCGTTGCGACAATGTAAAGCATGTGTGCAAACGTCAAATCTAAATGTCACGCAGAACAAAAATTGGAAATCGAGTTAGGTTTTCACGCAGCAAATTCAGTTTGAGTTGCTCTCATACAAGTTCTATGTGCATGAGACATTTTTGGCAGAAAATGACTTGCGTGCGTTTATATTAGGTTGGCTTGTTAGCTAAGCTCACGCCCACCCCGGATCATAAAGTTAAAGTTGAAGTTAAAGTTAAAGTTAATGTTAAAGTTAAAGTTAAATTTAAAGTTGAAGTTAAAGTTAAAGTTAAAGTGAATGTTAAAGTTAAGGCTAAATCTAAAGTTAAAGTTAAAGTTAAAGTTAAAATTAAAGTTAAAGTTAAAGTTAAAATTAAAGTTAAAGTTAAGTTAAACTTAAAGTTAAAGTTAAAGTTAAAATTAAAGTTAATGTTAAAGTTAAAGTTAAAGTTAAAGTGAAAGTTAATGTTAAAGTTAAAGATGAAATTAAAGTTAAAGTCAAAGTTAATGTTAAAGTTAAAGTTAACGTTAAAGTTAAAGTTAAAGTCAAAGTTAAAGTTAAAGTGAATGTTAAAGTTAAAGTTAAAGATGAAATTAAAGTTAAAGTTAAAGTTAATGTTAAAGTTAAAGGTGTTTTTTTTTTTTTTTTTTGTGTTTCGTGGAAGGAGGAAATGCTTTATGCACTGACCGGGATATTTAAGCCTCACTGCGAGACTCTCCGAGTGTAGGACTCCCTTCTTCCATGAAGGCCTACCCACTAAAACCTAACCTCCCACGGCCCGCGCTAATCCCCGTACCTGGGACCGCGTTTAGCATTACTTCGGGTACGGGTGCGCGCTACGTGAGCTCTATGGCTACTCTCACGCTAATGGGCTAGGCATCCGTCTTCTCGTTTACTGGTAAGTATATGCCTCACATATGTGCTGACCGTATCCCATCTGTCTCTTCGACAGGTCATGTTATTAATGACACTGCCCGGGGATAGGTCGCCAAGTACCTCTTCTACCCTCCTTCGCTGATGGGAGAAGTGCCTGCATTCGAAGAAGGTGTGGCGTACATCGTCTATTTCCCCACAGTACAGGCAGCTCGGGCTATCAACCTTACCCATTCTGTGTAGGTATTTGCGGAAGTAACCATGTCCCGTTAGAAACTGGGTCAGGTAAAAGTCTACCTCTCCGTGCGGTCGCTTCAACCATGGATCAAGTTCAGGGATTAGTTCCCTAGTCCACTTTCCTACGATGCTGTTGCTCCACTGATCTTGCCAACATCGGATCGATTCTTCTCGCGCCTGCATGGCAACAGCAGCTCTACTTGCTTGCGATCCGTTGTCATATATTGTTTTTCTTTCCTCAACGAGAAGATATATCGGTATGGTTCCCGCAACGACCAGGACAGCTTCAGCTGATACCGTGCGGTAAGCCGAAGATATTCGCAGCGCCCCTCTGCGTTGGACCGAGGTGAGGGCGACTCGGTTCTTCCTGTATTTCATTGCGTCCGCCCAGATTTCTGCACCATATAAGAGTATAGAATCCGAGGCTGATGCAAACAACTTCCTTGTGCATGGCTTTGGGCCACCTGTGTTTGCCATTAATCTACTCAACTGCGCTATTATGCGCGCAGCTCTTTCGCAGGTCCCTCGTATGTGATCCGAGAAGTTGAGTTTGCTGTGTAACCTCACTCCCAGATATTTCGTTGAAGAGAGTGTTTCTATTGGCTGGTCCCCAACCATCATGTTCCTGGTAGTGGGAATACGTCTCTTTGTGAGGATGACGATCTCCGTTTTGGCTGTTGCTAACTGGAGACCGTGCTCAGCCATCCACCTATTTACATTACGCATGACCTGGTTTAATTTTAGCTGTGCCAGCTCGCAGCTTGGTGCTGTTATCACAGCTGCCACGTCGTCTGCAAATGCAACGAGGAAGGTGCTTTCTGGCATGTCTAATCGAAGAAGACTGTCGTAAGTTATATTCCAGAGATCGGGACCTAGTACCGAACCCTGGGCTGCTCCACCTGTTATTTTTACCTTTTTTTGACCGTGAGTACTTTCTTATATTAGATACCTCTCTCTTAGGTAGTCCCTTAAAATTTCTAACAAATATTGCGGTACTTTGAAAGTGCTTTCTAGTGCCTCAAGCATGTCCTCCCACCTAGCTGAGTTAAAAGCGTTTTTGACGTCCAGCGTGACCAGCAACACTATAGGTCTTGCTCTGTGGCACGCTGTCTCGGCTTTCTTGACTGCGTCTATAACTTCTGCTATGGCATCCATTGTAGAGTGCCCCCTCCGAAAACCATGCTGTCTGGGCGACAGTCCTCCGGCGTCCTGTAACGCTCTGGTGAGGCGTTGCTTCAGGAGACTCTCCATCAATTTCCCTGCTGTGTCCAACATACATAGGGGACGGTAGGATGATGGAGAGTTGGGATCTCCTTTCCCTTTTGGAATGAGAACCAGTCGTGCTGTCTTCCATATGGTGGGGAAAATTCTTTCTTCGAGACATTTGTTGTACATGTGCAACATAAGTTCTGGGCAGTCGTTTGCAGCTAGTCTAATTGCCTCCGCGGGTATTCCGTCGGGCCCAGATGCTTTCCTAGGTTTCATAGTTCGCACGGCAGTTTTAAGCTCTTCTTCTTGGAATGGTTCCACGTTGCGATCTTCATGGGTAACGTACCCGCCCTCCCTAGGCAGTTGGGTGGGAAACAGGCCATCCACAATGTTCCTTATTTGGTTCTCGTCCATCAGCTGGTTTGGCGGACGGAACTTCTTCATTACTATCTTATATCCCTGCCCCCATGGGTCTCGATCCACTTCCTCGCAAAGCGCTTTCCAGCACTTAAGCTTGCTTTGCTTAATGGCAGCACTAAGAGCTTTCTTCGCTCCTTTGTACGCTTCCGACTTTTCTAGAGCCTCAGGCCTGCCGCGCGCGCGAGTTGCTAGCCTTCGCATCCTGTGGCATATTTTCCGCAGCTCCGCGATTTCGCTATTCCACCAGTATACCTGCTTTTTACCCCTCCACACTCCCCTCCGTGGCATAGAGAGGTTGCAAGCGTGGCGAAGACAGCTCATTGTCTTTTCAACCGTCTCTTCCGTCGGACTGTAGTTGTTGATTATCCGTCGGGCATCCCCCAGTACTGATGCGGAGAACGTGGCAGAGTCGACCTTGGATGCGTCCCATGCTTTTGTTCTGCGTGGCCCGTTCGGAATCTGCCTCTGACCGGGATCGTTTAGGTGGAAAGTGATGTAGTTGTGATCGCTGCCAGTCAGATCCTCTATGACTCTCCATCCAGCAGCGGTCAGCAGCAGGCTTTCTGACACTAGTGTTACATCGGGGATCGAGTATCCAAAGCCTGGCCGTCGGTATGTAGGGGTCGTACCAGTGTTAAGCACGTTCAAACCGAGCCTGGCTGCCATCTCAAGGACTAACCTTCCACGGGTGTTAGTCTGCGGCATTCCCCATTCGACGGCTCTTGCGTTAAAGTCTCCCGCCACAACCAGGTTACTAGTTAAGTCCCTCAGGTCGTCTTCAATAAGTTCAAGCTTCTCCCTGAACGTTTGAATGGGATCATTCGGGGACAAGTAGCAGCTTACTATTGTGGTATTATTCGTAGTTAGGCGGACGTAGCCTTGTCCGGCAACACGGTTCACAATATTGGCGTTTGCATCTGTCATCCAGATTGCGGCGGTGCCGGTGTTGTCTATATGCCAATCATTTCGGGCTCTATAGGGTTCGCTGATGATAACGCTGTTAGCTTTATGGTCTAAGACCAACTGTTGTAGTAGCTCATCAGCAAGTCTGCTCCGGTTTAGGTTGCCTTGGATAAAACTAATCACTATTGAATTGAGACTTTGGCCTTTGCAACAGCGAGTGCCGCTCTGAAAATGCTGCATGCTCCAGATCCAGGGACATGATCGAGCTTCTGTGTATTACACAGGTAACATTTTGGAGCTGCGGTACAGGCCGAAGCTTTGTGGCCGCTTTGCCCACACTTCCAGCAGGCGTTACTCCTGTCTGGACCCTTGCATTCTGCCTTCCGGTGTCCGTAGCCGAGACACCTAAAGCAGCGTTGTACTTCTGCTCGCTGTCTGATTCGGCACTGTATCCATCCGATCGGAATTTTACCTTTTTTGAGTAGGGCGTTGCCAATATTCTCGTCCACTTCGACGACCGCCATTTTCTGTTCTCTTTGGTTTGCTGCGAACACAGAGACACGGGGAGGTCTAGTGATTTCTTCTTTTCCGACCTCCCTCCTTATTGCGTCTTGGATTTCTGTTTCAGTTGTGAGACAGTCCATGCCAAGTACTTCCAACTTCATCCGCTTGGAGAGCTGTTGTGCTTCACCGACCTCTCCTACTGCACTACCTATAGCTGCTCTGAAGGCCGTCTGGTCACTGCAGCGCGCCGTTTCAATCAGTACGTTACCAGATTTGGTTTTTCGTACTGACCGTACCACCGTACCTGTGTCATTAGGGCGGAGCTGGCCGCGTATGGCCCCTAGTACCTGGGCATAGCTTTTGCCTTCCACAGGTTTTACCACAAAAGTTGCTGCTTGTCTCCTCTTTCTCGCCCGTTTTTGAGCTTTAGGAGCTTGGATGGGGGTTGCCTGCTTGGCTGGCTGGGCCCGCTGTTTCAGCCTCCGGCGCGCTACATTGGACCAAGACTCACCTTGTGAAAGCGTATTTGTTCTTTCATTTCGTTTCTTTTTGGCTTCCAAGTCCTCCGAGTGGGAATCTGAGCTCGTTCGTGCCCTCTTGCTTTTTCGGCCCGATTCTCTGCACTCATCTACCTTTTGGGCCCTTAACGATCCCATGCAGCTTAACGCTTCCTCGAGAAGAGCCATACCGGTTTTTATGTCCTTGGACACGGTCTTCTGCTTGAGAGCGGTTTCCTGCATCTCGCGCAGCACTGATACCGCGTACTCCAGCAGTTCGTCTTGGCTCTTCCCTTCGAGGCTTGTGTATGAGAGTGAGCCTCTTGGCGGAGTCGCACGTTTCTCCTTCCCAACAGCGCGCTGTGCAACGACATTGGGTGAGCTGACCGACGCTTTTTCCCTTGCAGTAGCAGGTGTTGACTGGCTGGGGTTATTGCGCAGCTGTGCTTTCGCTGCCTTTGTCTTTTCCGCCGATTCGGTGCCTTGTGTGGGCATTACCGACAAGGTCGCTTTGGCGGGGGTTGTTAAAACCGGCGATCTCAGCACTTTAGTGCTCTTCTTGAACACCGCTTCATCGCCCCTTTCTTTCTCGCTTTCTCTACTTTTATCTTCCTTTGTTGTTTTTATTTTGTTGCTCATTTGTTCTATTGGGTCTCCGCTTCAAGCCGCTATCTCCGCACGATGTGCAGTCGCCGTCTTCAATTCCCGTGGTTATCTTTGCAGAAGCAGGGAGGCCACGCGTGGGTTGACACAGGTCCTTATGGGAGTCTGTGTTCAGAGCCAGAATACAGCGTTAGTCAGGAGTCGTCTCAACTGAGCCTGCACCACCAACTTAATGGCGACGTTCTTCGAACGTACTTGAAGACCTGCCAAGGTTTTAACGAGACGGAGACGATGCCGATATTAACCTACCAGCCGTTTCGGCAAGGTGTCACCCTTGCTTACTAAGGTAGTAGCCTATCGTCATCGCCAGCCCGTAGCAATCAGTTCATAATCATATTTCCAGTTTTGGTCAACAGGATCTTACTGGTCTCGATCCTGTGGATGCTTGATGGGGTATTTTAGGGCGGCATCCTATCGCCCTTCCACCGGAACTTTGGGATGTGTTGCCCTTAGAGCAACACATTCCCATTTTTCCACTGGATTGCTCGTTTTGGTTCGCCCTGAGTACTTAATTCACTCAGTACCTCCCGTCTTGTGGGAAGCGTTCCTCTATCCACCACCTGAGGAGGCGCCCGGTAGGGGACCGATACCCCCGCGGGATACATATGTTAAAGTTAAAGTTAAAGTTGAAGTTAAAGTGAAAGTTAAATATTAACTTCTCATTTATTCAATAAAAGCAAAAAATGTGTTTTCTTATCGGTCACCACGCTTAAAAAGGTTAACTTGAATTAATATCAAAGACAAAACTTGAATTAATATCAAAGAAAACAAAAGGTTGCATAAATATTATAATTGCGTAAGTTGATAATATGCAATAGCTTTACCGCGGCAGTCCCCGAGTGCCACACGTCCTTTTTGTGTTACTGCTGGCTCTCAGATAAACGAAGTCTTTTACTATTTCGAAATTATGACTGCCAACAGTTTGCTCGATTACAGCATGTACTTTCTTTTGTCCCCATTCTCCAGCAAACCCATCTTTGCGCTTCTTTTTCCAGTATGGCCGATGATACCAATGTCATCAGCATACGCCAGTAATTGCACGCTTTAATAACATATTGTTCCAGAGCTGTTAAGTTCTGTGTTTTTCCCTGGAGTATTGTTTGACGTGACCGGTCCTAAGCCCAGCGCACAACCCGCTCATTGGGGATGAAAATGTTTCTTGCGCGTTTATATAACAAGCCGCTTGATCCAAGTCAGACGCCCGCTTGCAGCCGCACCTTGTGGTGGACAGACGCTATCGATGAAAATCCGTCAGCTAGCCCTTAAACCCGAGTATGTCAGAGTGACCTAGCTAGGCTGTCGCCTCCTCACATTAGCCCATCACTAAATCGCTATCCAGAGGATACTTGGCTGTAAGTGACCGGAAATAGAGCTGCTTTGACCGCAGGCAAAGGAATCGCTCTGGATATTCCCCGGTGAATGGCGGTCAGAAGCTTTCCCCACTTGCGTGGACTTCTACACACGGCTCTACCATCCATTTGTAGAACTTTTTGAGTGCGCAGTTTTGTAGCCCGAGGCGAGCAGGCTTCAAAACGCTATCAACTTCCGTTTATTTATTATTATTATTTTTTTTTTGATGGTTGGTAGTCACTTTCTTCCATACAATGAATGAAGAAAATCTGTTTTATAGCTGTTGGCATTGGTAGAGTGAATTAAACATTTTCACAAGTACCTTTACGGCCAGCGATTCCGCGTCAGGACAGATCACGCAGCGTTGAAATGGCTTCTGCAGTCCGTAATCCGGAAGGAAAATTGGCTCGGTGGATCGAGCGGCTACAAAACTATGACTTTTCCATTTAGCATCGGAAAGGTAGTACCCATGGGAATGCTGATGCAATGTCTCGAAGACCATGTAGTTTGGAATGCAAGCACTGTTCAAAAGCCGAGGCTAAAACATTATAGATGTCAGGCTAATGACTATAACGTGTAGGGATGAATGGGACAAGGAACAACTAAGGAAGTGTTAGCTAGAAGATACAGATCTGTCACATGTTATGTAAGGACTCGAACGAAACGAAAGACCAAACAGAGAGATGTCAGCAGAGAGTCCCATTGCGAAGTCATATTGGGCACAGTGGAACAGTTTAGGATTGATATCCGGTAGTTTGCATCGAGTATGGGAGAGTGAGGATGGTCAATTCAAGAAGAAATTGATAGTTGTTCCCAGAAAGAGGATTCCTGACGTGCTCAGCGAGCTGCATAATGGTCCAAGCGGAGGTCATCTTGGAACCACGAAGACGCTCGAGAAGATCAAACAGAGATTCTATTGGGTTTTTTGCCGTCAGTCGGTCACTGAGTGGATTGCGAACTGCGAGGTTTGCAGCAGAGCGAAAGGGCCCAAAACCCGAAGTCATGGCCAGATGAAGCAATATAACTCAGGTGCGCCATTTGAAAGGATCGCTATGGATGTCGCAGGTCCATTTCCTACTAGCAACTGCGGAAACAAATATGTACTGGTGGTTTGTTTGGATTATTTCAGCAAATGGCCAGATGTATACCCAATGCCAAATCAAGAAGCGGAAAGAGTAGCAGAAGTGTTTATAAAGAATTGGGTTGCCAGGTATGGTGTACCAATGGAGTTACATTCTGACCAAAGTAGGAATTTCGAATCAGCTGTGTTCCAGGAAATGTGTAAATCATTGGGCATTCGAAAAACACGGACAACTGCATTGCATCCTCAGTCCAAAGGCATGGCGGAACGTTTCAATAGAACCTTGGAGGAGCATTTAAGGAAAGTAGTAGATAAGTACCATAAGAAGTGGGATACACATATAACATTATTCTTGAGCGCTTACCGATCGGCAGTGCATGAGAGACAACGGGCCAAACTCCCGCAAAGGTAATTTTTGGCAATGACCTTCGACTGCCAGCTGATTTGAAGTTTGCGATAGATGCCGATGCGAAGAGAAATGTCAAGAAATCCACTGGTGTCTTGGAAGAAGAGCTGAGAGAGATACACGATCTTGTAAGGCAACGAGCAAAGATAATGAGTAACAAGATGAAAGCCAGATACGATAAAGCAATTAATTCGGAAGGTTTCAGGAAAGGTTTGTTCCCGAAATTGCAGTGTAACTGTGAAGGCCCATAAAAAGTTTTAAAACGGATCAACGATGTAGTTTACTACATACAAACCATTGGTAAACCACGAACCAAATTTGTCCTGATCGGGACGAACAGACTTAAGTGGAGGGCAGTGTGACTAATATTAGCAACACTAAGACATACTATCATCTCTAAGCCGATATTAATCAGTCACTTGTATCTACATAAACAAATCAATCATTATACCAGGGCTTAGGCGGGGGGGGGGGGGGGGGGGGGGGGAGCAAGTGCCAACCTCAAAATCAGGGATGCACCTTAACGTTAAGCTAATCGTTTATCAAAAAATTTCCACCGTTTCCGTTGAAACACTTCGAAATATTATCGATAAAGAAATTATCAAAATAAATTGTATCTCGTTTTTAACTGAAACGAAAAGCTTTCGTTAACGTTAAAAACGTTAACAAAAACGTGATACTTTATGTTTGAATTGTGCTGGCAATGCTATAGCAATGGTGAAGCCGTAAGGTGGCAACAACGAGCGCACATACACACACAAACTCTATGTAATTTGTTTGTGTAATTCGTTGGTGGTAATGTCAAAAATACTTTGAGAAATGTTCGTACTGTCAAAATTCATGAGAAAAGTTGCAATCAGCTTGGCTAATGCTTTCACCTTTAATGACTCCGCCATCAATCAGCTTTGCCAGCATAGTTTGGAAATTAATAATCAACATAAACGATTTGATTTCGTTTTGATATGGCAGAAAACGAACGAAATCATTTCGTTAATTTGACGATCTTAACGTTAATAAACGAAACGAAATGACTTCGTTTCGTTTATTAACGTTGATTATCGTAACGAAATGATATCGTTTCGTTGGTTAAGCATGCCTGCTCAAAATCATGAAGTCTTATAATTTTTATTTATTTATACAATTACTTTTATTTATTTTTTGCCATTTTTAATTTTAGTGGGATGAAGTTTTTTTTTTGCTCTTGACAACCCCCCCCCACTCTCTCTCACCTAAATCCGATAGCAATTTACAGAAAAAAAGTAAAAGAAGTAAGGACGGGACTGTCTTCGGCTGTGCCGAAGACTTCATACCTTTCATGAATGGGGGCTGAACAATAATCTTCTCCCTTTCGTAATCTCCAAATAATCGGATGCAAAAGATAAGAAATATATAGTAAACAGATATACATACCTAAAGATAAACATAAAATAAAAAATGGCAAAAAAACCCTCTAATCTGAACGATCGGTTGTATGGGATATATATTATATAGCTCCGATCGAAATGATTTTTACAGGAAATCTTCTATGATATATTATAATATATATCACCAAGATTCACGTTTTTATATGGGAAACTAAGGGAGAAATGGCCAAAAATCTTTCTATCTGAATGATCGGTTGTATGGGATAGGTATATACTATATACATATAGCTCCGATCGAAGTGATTTTTTCAGGAAATCTTCTATGATACATTGGAATAAATATCACCAGGCTTATATTGGAAATTAAGGGAGAAATTGCCAAAAATCTTTCTATCTGAACGATCGGTTGTATGGGATATATACTATATACAGCTCCGATCAAAGTGATTTTTTCAGGATATCTTCTATGATATATTAGAATATATATCACCGAGTTTTAACGTTTACACTTTCTAAATTTCGGCAGGAATGACCAAAATCGTCTTATCTGAACGATCGGTTGTATGGGAGATATATGTTATAGTGGTCCCGATCCTACAGGATCCGACAAATGTCTAATATAATTCAAAAATACATCCTTGTGCCAAATTTCATTGAGATATCTCAAAATTTGAGGGACTAGTTTGCGTTCAAACAGACATACGGATGGGGGGACAGACGGACGGACAGACGAACATGGCTATATCAACTCAGTTCGTCGCCCTGATCAATTCGGTACACTTAATGGTGAGTCTATCTTCTTTATTTCAACTTTACAAACATTGGACCAAAGTTAATATACCATTTCATGTTCATGAAAGGTATAAAAATGGCAAAATTTTACAGATGTTTTTATCGGTTCAACTTTTTAGTTGGAGTACGAAATTTTGGTGAAGTTGAAGGCAATTGATCACCCTGTAGTATTTCATGTCCAAATATGACTACTTGAGTTATAATTTTTATCACGTCGTTATTACAATTAAATTTTATTCTTGAAGTGGAAAGTATGTAATTATTACAATTACTTGGATTTGAATACAACATTCTTGGAATATATTTATACTTGGATTCGTTTACCTACAATTACTTGGAATTGAATACAACATTCGTGGAATACATTTGGTTTATGGAGACTTAGTTTCTCCGCCATTGATTAAAGTTCAAAGTTGGAGTGTTTAATAATAAATTACAAAGATGGACATACGCAAATTTTTAAAAGTAAGATGTTTACTAAGTAGTGGAAGGATTGGGGTCTGTGGTATACTATGCTGATCCGGAAATAAACAGATCCTACAGGCTGCTGGACTACTGTAGCGTTTTCCAAGCGGAAATAGTAGCCGCAACCAAAGCAGTAAAAAACCCTGGAAAAAAATAGCCCAACCTGCAATCGTGTTAACTTTTATATCGACAGTGAAGCAGCAACTAAAGCAATTACCTCCCATAGCACAGCATCTAAATGCGGGTTAGAGTGTAAGCCGTCTCTGGAGAAAATCGGGACAGGGAGAAGCATAACATCTATATTGTGTCCCAGGGCATATGGGAATAGATGGGAATGAAAAAGCGGACGAACTAGCTAAAAAGGGCGCATCCCTTGAAGCTTGCTCCGTAGACTTCCCAATTACACTGGGCGAAATTAAGCGATGGCGAGAGGTGCACATGATCGACCAAGCGGGAGAGA
The DNA here is from genome assembly GCF_040869045.1 of Eurosta solidaginis. Lineage (NCBI taxonomy): Eukaryota > Metazoa > Arthropoda > Insecta > Diptera > Tephritidae > Eurosta > Eurosta solidaginis. The sequence goes on along the minus strand of NC_090319.1, from coordinate 248,884,224 downwards.
CGTCTGTTCAAGCGCGGGCCTGTAAAGTGTCGAAGATTATGTGTAGGTCTTACAACCTTAGACTAACACAGTTGCTTCTATCATTAAAAAGAGAGGACTGTAGACTCATGACGGGTATTCTGACTGGACACTGCCTTCTGGCGTCACATGCCATTAAATTAGGCTTGGTCAGTGATAGCAGATGTAGGAAGTGCGGGTTGGAGGAGGAAACGATCGAGCACGTTCTGTGCTCGTGCCCTGCACTTGCCAGGCTAAGACTCCAGCTATTAGGAGTGATACAGCTGTCAGATCTAGAAGCAGCAAGTGGCTTAAATCCTAGGAAGCTTCTAGTATTTTCCAAAAGGACGGATTTATTTTATAACATAGGTCCTGGGTTTTGATAGGGTTTTTCAATTTGGTCGTTTAAACAAAATTCTGGTAATACTACGGACTTATTCAGTCTATGTGGGGTCCTCATGGACCGGCCAGTTCAACCTAACCTAACCAAAGATGTTTACTACTGATAACCTTAGCACTTTTAACCACAGTGGCTACCATTTAATTAAATTTAGTCACATTTCTATAAAATTGTAGTCTGCAATTAACCTTGGTAATTCAAAAAGAGGCGCCAACATGTTATTCGGGTAGAGTTTGCTGAAATTTTTCTGCCGCCCGCTTTTGAAATGCATTTTACACACTTTGTGATGTATTATTGTTTGTTTCGAGATATTGTATTAATTAATAAATCTATTCTATTTCATAAAATCGCAATGGCGCAAAGCGAAAACTCCAGAAAAATGCAAATTACCGGCGGGCGCCAGAAAATACATCCACCATAATACATATATGCACAAATGCGTACAAAGATATATATTACGATGATACTACAAAATCTTCCTGAACTTTGTCAGGAACTTGGCAATTAGTCGGGTTTGACATCGACCATAATACATATATGCACTAGCGCATACAAATATATATATCCGGGGTCATTTTTGTTTTTTGGTGAGTATCTTTTTACAAAGCAAAATTTTGGACTCCAGCCTTCGGATACTGAAGTCAAAACGCGTCTTTCGACAACTTTGCAGATATTTTTGGAAATGTTTTTGAAGTTGATCCCTGTTCTAGAATATTACCAAAGTGAGTTTTATCAATTGGCGGCCACCGTGTTGTGATGGTAGCGTGCTCCGCCTACCACACCGGGCAAAGCAACATCAAAATTTTAGAAATAAGGTTTTTCTGCCATGAAAAGCTCTCAGTGAAAACTCATCTGCCTTGCAGATGCCGTTCGGAGTCGGCATAAAACATGTAGGTCCCGTCCGGCCGATTTGTAGGGAAAATCAATAGGAGCACGACGCAAATTGGAAGAGAAGCTCGGCATTAGATCTCTTCGGAGGTTATCGCGCCTTACATTTATTTTTATTTTTTAAGTTTTATCAATTAAAATTTTTCAAGTAAAATCCAGGCTGAAATAGTTAAAGTATACAATGCATTTCCACACATAATCACAAAACTATTCAAATTGAAGGGATTCGCATTTGAAGCTTATCTTCCTCAAAAAGTTTTGTTCTTGCTTCAACCCAAATTGTATACTTGTGTCTTCACAGCACCAAAACGAAAGATTGTGGAACCCGCCACGACTCGGGTTGAAGAAGTTGCTACTTCCTGTTTGAGTCTACAAGAGGAGCCTACATGTTCAAAAAGTTTGAATGAATGATATGAATTTTTTGTGTTTTTACCAATCACATTATTCATTAGCATGTAAACGCAGGTAATGTTCTAGGACAGTGGCCGAGTGCTAAAAAATAGCTAAAAATCAGAAAGTGGTACCCAAAAACGCGTTTTGACTCAGGGATCTCGAATCCGAAACCATAAACCCGATATCTCTGATAATTCTCGAGATATTTGCAAAACCAATTTGAAGTTTTCATGTGGTTGTTGTGTTTTTGTTGTACACACAAAAAAATTTGTGGGTAAAAGTGTTCTGCGCAGAAATGCTGTGAAAAACGCGTTTTTAGGTACCACTTTCGGATTTGTAGCAATTTGTTTAGCACTCGGCCAATGTCCTAGAACATTACCTGCGTATACATGCTAATGAATATTGTGATTGGTGAAAATTATAGCTTCATGCTGATAACATTCATTGTGAGTTTCTCAATAACAAATAAGTGCTCGTATTTGTAGAAAATTTAACAGATATTCCATCGAACGATTTGAAAGAATGCACTTCGAAGTGTGATGAAATCCAAACTACGACCTATAGTCATCAATCTACAAATTCCTCCGATCGTGTTAAAAAAAGTTCTTTCACTTCAGCATCATCATGTTTAAATGAAACAAGTTTGGAAGAATATCACTCACACGATTTACGCTTTTGTGTTGGACGATCATCACAGATATCAACTACTGACAAGATAGAATTTCTAAAGAGATGTTGGGTACCGTCAGAAAATTACAATTTTAATGACGGCGTCGAAGACTTAGGCCGAAAATTTAAATGGCTGAAAATGTATTCTCCTTGGCTTCAGTATTCGAAAAAACTGAAGGGCGCATTGTGTTTATATTGTGTTCTCTTTCCGCCGAAAAATGTTCAAGGTGTTCTAGGATCATTGATAAAAAACCTTTCCAACGTTATAAAAACATGCATGAATATTGCAAAAAGCACTCTACAAATCAATGCTACCTGCGAGCAGTCAGAGAAGCAAAGAACATTTTGGAAATAACACCAATCAACCTGTCATTACAAATTGGGTACGAGAAAATAGTGGAGTAGAATAGAAAATTCATATCGTCTTTTATAGAAACTGTTATATTCTGTGGCGTCCGTGATCTGCCACTGAGAGGAAAGAACAATGATGATATAACCTTCACATTTTGAATTTTATGTATAAGGTAGATGTATTTATTTTTAAACTAACACCAGTTTTAAAATCATATCTAAAATTTTGATTGTGACAATATTGAATATTCATTAGCACGCTTCTCGCAAGCAAATAAAAATACAAGTATTATTTGAGACTTGGTCGTTCTAAATTAAGCGCATTTTGATTATCCTGTTCAGTAATGCGCACTTTGTATTATGGAGATCAAGACTCATCCAGAGAAGCTTCGTAAATTACGTGTTTATATAGAATTGTGTAACTTCACTTCAGCTAAATATCACTTTTCATTTTCAGTTGTGATAGAATAGAAGTGTTGTAAATAAGACAAATCTGAATATTACTGCTCAAAGTATATTAAGCAAAGTAATAGTGAACTTGACAGTTCTCCCTTCTCTGTATAAATTGTTGTTTCAAATCATACTGTCAAAAGTTTTCTATACGCAACAACGAAACACATTTGTGATGAATTTTTTACGGCTTCTACAATTTCTATATACATACATTTGGTTGAGCATGTATGTATATTTGTATAGAAAATTTATAATTTTGACAAATACCTTGAAAACTGAAATTAAAAAAACTCGAAATTGTTCATAGCTCAATTATATGGTTGGCTCATCTCACCAGCTGATTTTATTTTTGTCATTGCATGGTCGATGGGATTGTCAAAAGGAAATAGAGAATGCAAAACGTAAACAAAGGTTACAAAAACAACCAAAAAACTGTTTTTTCATTTGAGTTTTTGACGTGGTTTGTGTCTATTTTGAAAATTAAATAAATTCATTTTCAAATTTAATATATTTACAAATTAAAAATCGTAATAAAAATAAAAGGAAAAAAAGAAACATGTCCAAGTGTTTGATAACGAGATAATTAAATCCCGCCTTGTCAAGGGTTTTAAGCATCGGCGGGGCTATACCGTCTGGGCATACTGCTTTAGCTGTTTTAGCAAATGGATTCTTCAACCTCTGTGGCGGTGGTGGTAATAGAAGACGCGCTATGTTTGTGTCCATGTTCGTGTCTGATGGCCTCTAATTTAGATTTGCAAACAGAAGAATGCATTAAATTTGCTAAAGTGGCGCTAAAAACTGTTCTGTTCTGCATTCGATCAGCACCAGTTCGGAGAGAGTAAAAAGACTTGTAGAGGAAAGTTTGCTTTGCGTAACTTTTTCCCATTTTTTCTGCAGGCATATATATTCCTTTTTGTCCTACTTTAAATAGTCAGTTCACTTTTCAAAGGTCTTCCTAATAAATTGTGGGAATTTGATCAACTAATGACATCCGAAGACACACTGCTCATATTCAATCTTCACGTTGAGAATGGTTTTCAATAAGGACTTTGATTTCGAGTTAAAATGCGTGGTGTTTTATCTTTTGAGCAGAGCACACTTAAGTTCCTATCGGCAGGCATAATTTGCGTGCTTCTACAGGGCGTAAAGCATTTCGTAATTAGTAGTCGTTTTATTCATCGTTGGATTTTCAGCTTGATTACCTTCATATCTCACACCCTTTCTTGACGAGTTAAATATTGCATAGTACTTGACGGCCACCCACAACGTTGCCAAGAAAATATACACGTTTGATCATCAGGACTAAATTGAATACTGGTTTTATTTAGTTTTCGTGGATCCACTCAGGGTTTTTGTTTTGTTTTTTTTTTTTTTTTTGAAAGAGCGTAGAAAGATTTTCTGCGTACAAATTTATTTATTTATTTGTTTGTCGACTACAATGTTGCATTGCTTGACACAACAATTGACGTTTCTATTACATTCGCCTAACACCAATACACAGATTTTGACAATCTGAACTAACATATTTTGTTGTTGTACAGATGAGCCAACCATATAGCCATATAGTTGAATCATGAAAATGTTTGTCCTTGGCAGCTTCTAAAAATTTTTCATTGCATAAAATATGTATTTTGTCATCTTCGCCACTTATTACATTTTTAAACCGAAAGGAAGGTGCTTGTCGAAATTTTTAGTTCTCTGTGTGTGTTAAATTTAGCTTTAAATTTTACTAGACTGAGAGGATTGCACTTTTAAATTTCATTCTGCAGGTCTGTTATTAATGGACCGATTTCTAAGATAGTAGTCATTTGAAAAACAAGCGAGGAAGTACAGATATGAAAGTTGAGGAGCTGCGTCGAAGATCCCTTTTTACGTAAAACAGCTCAATAGGAAGAAGAGGTCCAATTGTATACCTGCACCAAATATTTTCTTTATATCTCTGAAACTAACTACGTGACATATACTTATGTACGAGTAGTGCTAATACAAAATGCTCGCAATGAGTTTTGAATTCGAAATCAAAACGAGCCCTCACTCGATACTTTGACAACAACAAAGCAACCAATTCATGCCGAATGTTTTCTCAAGGGAGTTTTGGTCAGTTTCCTTTAACTGCATCCTATATATTTATGCGGTGTAGTCATTTTGCGTAGTTGTGATTTTGGGAAAGTGAATTAATTAGTTAATTTAATGCAATGTTTAAAATAAACACAAATACGCCATAAAAATGTATAGAAGGCATTTTTTAATATATCTAACAAAAAAAAAACAGCGACTACCTTGAAAAAACATCGAGTAATTTGCCAAACTATCGAGTGACGGCTCTTAATTTAGGTACATTCGATTATTGAATACAAAAACAAAAACATTTAAACGCCAGTATAGGAGTATTACATATTTGCTTCGTGACAACGCAAAATGTAAAAATCTCTGCCAGTTTTTGCTTTGTATCTAAAATAAAAATAAAATTTTAGTTACTTACATACAAACACAGTGTACCTCCCCATATAAGCTATTTAAAGTCTACCGATTTCGTTATTAATAAATATTGAAAATTTAATATAAGTAACTTTTTATAGGTTCTACTTAGTTTTATTAATTTTTATACATTTTTTTTATTGAATAACTTTATGTTTTGAAAATATATATTTCTATCTTTACATTTACTTTGTTTTGTAGTTCTTTCTTAATAAAAAAGTGATTTTTTTAGGTAAATTTTACATTGAAGAAACACCATACCTTCTTTCATAAAAATGTTTATCTGGCTAGCTCGACCTCCACGTTCTTAGTTATATGAATATAAGTAAATATTGTTAGGATAAGCTTGAAATCAAATAACCAGAGTCGTTTTTAATTTCGAACTTCACAGTCCACATTTTCTTTTAGCACACTGTGGGGAGTTGTCACTCAATTTTTACACACACTTGTGTAATTGTTTTAGTATTTGTGTGGCCGGATCTGATCTAAAACTTCATCAACGGTAACAATTTGATCACGGTGGATGCTTAGTGATGCCCAGCCATTCAATCGATATTCACTCGTCGTGTTGCTCAAATAGTTTTTAATCAGCCTAAGAGTTGAAAAAGAGATCTCGTTCGTTGCCGTTGTTACTGGAAGCGAACACAAGATTTTTAACACATGTGAACGTTAGGAAAAGCCACAGAATCGCATTCCTGTAATATTAATCATAGATAAATTGATAAAAAAAACCGAAGTACCTCCTTCAGGAATAAGTAGAATTCATGCTTTTTGAGCCTATGCATGAGATCTAACGTATACGTATATAAAATTCAAAAGAAACTGATCGAATAGAAAAACAAAAGTCATATCTACACGGAAAAAACACTAATGTGTTTTTTACATTTTAAAATGTGAAAAACGCATTATTTTTTTATTTATTAAATAATTTGAATTTTACATTTTTGAAATGTATTTTGACATGAAAAAAATGTAGATATTACATTACAATAATGTGTTTTCCACATGAAAATACTGTTAAATTTGCATTATATTTCAAAATAGGAAATGTGTACTTCAAAAAAATGCTGTAAATTTAACATTATTTAAATGTGGAGAATAAAATCAAAGCACGAGAATTATTATCGTTTAGTTCGGCAAACAAACAGAACCGTAAGCAATGTTTATATGTATGTTTATATGTAGCTTGTCGCCGTGACGTAAGGGCAGAAGAATCATGCAAATATTCAGACGCATGGAGTTTTCATATTTGCCTTTTCATTCCGATGAATGTAATCGCGGTTGAGGCAAACGAGCAAACGCCGGAATTGATTATATTCACGCATGCAATAAGTTGGTTGATTTTAAATCAATGTCGATTATGTTCGTTTAAGCAAGTTGGATCATTGAACACAATCATGTTGCCGAATGTAATCGAACGTTGTTGTGTTCGATTTTTGCTGTTCTCTGATATGTATGTAGATGGTTGTTAGGCAAATTTACAAGGAAACTTCTTTATGAAATTATAGTAAAAGTTAACATGAACATTTGTATATTTAATAAATTGCAGCCTTATTATGAAACAGAATATGATTAAAATATAAGTGTTCACTTCGTACATACATATGCTTGCATATTGAAAATATAATATCATCAACAAAGTAAATACGTAGCAGAATTATAAAGAAATTTTATACATAAAAACATCAAATATTTGAATTGTAACGACCTAAAAAATGAAATTATCCTGGGGCAAGGGGGTTTAAACCCCCCCCCCCCCCCCTCCCCTGCTTCAAAATACTTGCGCAACCTCTAAATCTTTATAGATTGCCATAATACTTTGTATATGCTCGGTTTTGCGATATTCGCATGCACCGAAAAAAATGAAAATCTTATATGCAGTCATTCTTAGATCTTCGAAATGGTATGACTTCCGAGGTATTTTCACTTTGGCCTTTTTTGTAACACAGTTTAATTGTTGGTTAACACATCAGAGCTACGAGCGCACCGTAGTGTGATGGTAGCGTGCTGCGCCTACCACACCGAAATCCCATAATCAAGGTCTGGAAAAAGCTACACTAAAATCTTTAGAAACAAGTTTTTTAATTGTATTTTTTTTACTTATTTACTTACTTAATTGGCGCTTACCCGTCTAAACGGTTATGGCCGTCCAACAGGGCGCGCCAGTCGCCCTTCGCTCCGCCAACCGGCGCCAATTGGTCACACCAAGTGAGTTTAAATCGTTTTCCACCTGGTCCTTCCAACGGAGTGGGGGCCGCCCTCTACCTCTGCTTCCATAGGCGGGTTCCGATAGAAACACTTTCTTGGCCGGAGCATTTTTTTAACAAAGCTGTGGTTTATATTTGATTAAATTTTTTTTGTTGATTCAACAGCTATTTGATATAGATTAAAGTTGACAGATATACCGGTTTAATTTACCCGTAATTCGGTTGATTTTACCAGCTTTTTCCTTTCAGTGTATATCTACATAGAGGGCGAGATCGAAAATCCAAAAACTTTTTTTTCTCCACACAACTAAGGGGCCACTCTAGTGTGCACACCAGATAAGATGCTCTATTACTACAGACATACAACTTTTTAATTTCGTCGACCAAGCCTCTGATCCTTCTGATTTCGTAAATTTTACCATTTGCATTTATTGTATATTACGGAAATATATCTAAGACATTTGCGAATACATAATAAATTACCACAATATGTCTGGGCAAAGCCATTCTTGATTCGCTTGTGGTATATGAATGCACGTACTTGTTTATCAAAGAGATTTTCTCTAAGCTCTTCAACAATTCATTATTCACTATTTAATTAGTTTTACATTTGTATCTTAAACGCGCTCGCGTGCTGACATCTCAGTGAACTGGCGACAAGTTGAATTCCATAAAATTCCCCGACTCAATACAAATTAGCATGGTTGGGTTGAGGGTCATAACTTAGCACCATATGACAGTACTTTAGCGAATCAGCACATCTGGCAAAAAAAAATGTTGCACTTTTTTTATTCGCACCCATATTTAGTTTCCTTTCCTCGAATGCAGCAAATTTAATTTTTGGCAAATATGCACTTTTTATTTGTTCAGTTACGTATGTATATGTACAAATACAGATGTACATATGTATAAGTAGATGTTGGTGCTGTACATGAGAGTAGGACGAAGTCTGATGCTGAAAAAGCAGTAATGAAACCACTGTTGCAACATTTTTATACTACTTGCTGAGTGGGAGAAGCTAGGTGGGATTAAACAAATGCATACTAAATGTCGCAACTGTGAATAAACAGGAACAGTGTCAGCTACAGCATCAAATCATGTAATGACTACTTAACATATAAGGGGTGTATATGAATTGGCTATACGAACTGTTGGATACCAGATGACGCCACAAAATGCCATCACAGAACGAACGTCTATTCTCCTTCGCTCACTTTTCTTTATATATTATTTTGCATTTCTTTTGTAATTTGTCTACTTTGTTATTGTAATTTTACATATTTGAAATAAACTTTACTACTTGTACCCTCATGTGTATGGGGCTTTCCAAGCCAACTCATTCTACCGAGTGATTTTGCCTAACCAATTTCCTTTGAAACTTGAACAACTTCTTGAACAATTTCCATGGTTTTCTAAAACGTATTTAAAAATAATTGGGAGATATGTTTTTCTCTTTGAATGAGTTTTTAAGCTAAAATATTGTTTTTTAGACTGTTTGCTCATTCTCAATAATACTAATAAGGGATTTACATAAGCTCGGTAAGGAAGCTTCAGCTTAAATCTGACAAAGGTAGTGTTTAAAATTTGTTCATCTCCTTTTTAAATTCCTTGGCTCTTATTCTGAACATATTAAAAAAGTTTAAATGTTAAAAACTACATTTTCAAACACATAGCCTAATGTAGGCTATAATGACAGAATACCCGAATGAGCTTAAATTTAAAAGCTATTAAACAAATAAATGAGGATGAGTTCGCATGGAAAACCCCATATATACATTAACCCTAGAACCTCCTGACACTGCCCGTAGCTAAACTTGTACTGGCGTCCGGAACAAATATTAACATTGTGTGAACACGCTAAGGCTGTAGAATTTTGTGGGGCTATTCATACTAGTCAGTTTTGAACAGTTCTTGATTAGAGTTTTTTCCTGTCGGACTCGATGAAATGCGCGAATGCTTTCTGCCGGCGACTCGCAATGCCTGAAGTGTGCAAGGTTAGGTCTCCTAGCTGCCATCAGCATGGCTGCTGTAATATACATACATACCAATACATACGCGCTAAACGCCATTAACACCCACATAAATTGCTGCCTGAACCACCCATGACTCCATCATAGGAGGGCACTCGTGGCACTTGACCTGTCAAAAGCTTTTGACACAGTCGACCACCGCGCACTACTCCAAGACATACAAGGTTCACCCCTCCCCCCTTTTCTAAAAAGATGGACCGCAAATTATATGCGTGGTCGGCAAGCAATGGTTTAATTTAGGAACGAAAACTCAAAACCTATGAGAATTAAACAGAGATGGTGTTCTCTATCCGATTATGTTTAACTTATACATATCAAAGTTCCCTTCACCATTAAAACGAGCTATCAACAGGCAACATGCCCTGGCTCCTAAATAAACGAATAAGTTGCCAAATAAATAGTTATCTACCCGGTCTTCCTATTTTTCCTCTCAACCGATCCGACTAAGCTGAATTGCTACAAAGCGAGGCATTCCAGCAAACAACTGCTTGATCTAGCCCCGCCTCCCAGAGGGATAAGGAAACAACTCAGTAAGCACGAAGGTTAGGTACGCCTCTTACTAACTCATCCTAGGAATCATCCTAGACAGTAAGCGGTCATGGCAGCTCAACGTGGAGGAGAGGGTCAAGAAGGCCTCAACGGCACTCTATGCATGTAAAAGAATGCTGGGGTGTACGTGGGGCCTATCGCCCTCTCTTTCTCATTGGGTTTTTACAGCGATTGTAAGCCCTATTATATACTATGGAGTTCTTGTTTGGTGGAAAGCCACACAAAAAACAACATTCCTCAAAAAATTAGAGGGGGTATGCAGACTATCGATGCTTAGCATTACGGGAGCCCTGAAAACAACCCCGACTGCTGCACTGTATGCTATTCTACACATCCCACCTGTAGACCTGGTAGCAAAGAACAAAGCGTTAACGACCGCAACCAGGCTCGGTGCTTCGGGGCAGCTTGAGCGCCGACCATATGGCCATAGTAGTATAGCGTCATCAATCACAAGACGAACAGACTACATGATTCCCTATCTGTGCTTCGAGGGAGGTCTTAAGGCCACAATAGAAGTGGACGGTTGGCGCAAGGGTGCGCAAATGGCGGACGAGGCGATACATATGTACACCGATGGTTCCAAAGTAGTGGAAGGAGTAGGGTCTGCGGTATACTGCGCTGATCCGGAAATAAGCAGATCCTACAGGCTGCCGGATTACTGTAGCGTTTTCCAAGCGGAAATATTGCCCGTAACCAAAGCAGTAGAAACCCTGGAAGAGAATAGCTTAAGCTGCAACCGTGTTAACTTTTATATTGACAGTCAAGCAGCAATTAAGGCAATAATCTCGCATAGCACAGCATCTAAATGCGTGTTAGAGTGTAAACAGTCTCCGGAGAGAATCGGGACAGGGAGAAGCATACATCTATATTGGGTCCCAGGGCATATGGGAATAGATGGGAATGAAAAAGCGGACGAACTAGCTAAAAAGGGCGCATCCCTTGAAGCTTGCTCCGTAGATGTCCCAATTAGATTGGGCGAGATTAAGCGAATGCGAGAGGTACACATGATCGACCAAACGGGAAAGGCGTGGGTTCAAGCACGGGGCTGTAAAGTGTCGAAGATTACGTGTAGGTCTTACAACCTTAGACTAACACAGTTGCTTCTATCATTAAAAAGAGAGGCCTGTAGACTCATGACGGGTATTCTGACTAGACACTGCCTTCTGGCGTCACATGCCTTTAAATTAGGCTTGGTCAGTGATAGCAGATGTAGGAAGTGCGGGTTGGAGGAGGAAACGATCGAGCACGTTCTGTGCTCGTGCCCTGCACTTGCCAGGTTAATACTCCAGCTATTAGGAGTGATACAGCTGTCAGATCTAGAAGCAGCAAGTGGCTTAAGTCCTAGGAAGCTTCTAGTATTTGCCAAGAGGACGGAGTTATTTTATAACATAGGTCCTGGTTTTTGATAGGGTTTTTCAGTTTGGTCATTAAAACAAACTTCTGATAACACTACGGACTCAATCAGTCTATGTGAGGTCCTCATGGACCGGCCAGTTCAACCTACCTACTAACTCAGCCGGTTGATCTAAATAAAAATAAAGAGAGCCTACCCTAATTCACACTAAGTCAGTAAATAATTTCGCTAGGTAGCGGGCGGAGAAAGCTATTATCAATACGGTTGGTTGGTTGCTGTGCTGCCCGGCTATGGAGCCGGGCCCAAGTAGCGCTCTAGGCGCCATTTTGATGCACTTTCTCCTGGAACAAATTATATATGGGGTATTCCACCCATTTCGACCAATTTCGAACCCGACCGCTTTAGAATTGGCTGAAAGTTTTTCTTCTTTTTCTAGCTTACGAAAGACGTTTTTCAGAATTTTTTCATCCAACTCAAAAAAAGTTATGAATTAAAAAAAAAAACACCGTTTTTGTTTTCAAAATGCTTTAACTTTCCAAAAATTGACCGTTTGGGATCTTTTTTTTTTTAATTTGTTTTTAAATGTACTTTTCGGAAAAAATACAAACAAATTCTTAAAGTTTTTTTTTTTAATTTTTCAGTTTTTCGAGATTTTTCGAATTTTGCCATTTTTTTCTCATAAAAAACTTCAATCAATTCTGCAATCATCCCCACTAATCCCGGAGTGGGCCGATTTTTTTTTATATTTTTTTTTTATTTAATTGAAAAAAAAAATTTTCAAAAATAAAAATTTGTTTTTATCAATTTTATTTATATAACAAAAAAATGTAAGAAAATGATTTTTAAGTATTCTTTTCTTTAACTTTAACCTTAGCTTTAGCTTTAACTTTAACTTTAACTTTAAATTTAACTTTAACTTTAACTTTAACTTTAAATTTAACTTTAACTTTAACATTTTCTTTAACTTTAACTTTAAATTTAACTTTAACTTAAACTTTAGCTTTAACTTTAACTTTAATTTTAACTTTAACTTCAACCTTAACTTTATCTTTAACTTTAACTTTAACTTTAAATTTATTTTTAACTTTCACTTTAACTTTAACTTTAACTTTAACTTTAACTTTAACTTTAACTTTAACTTCAACTTTAACTTTCACTTTAACTTTAACTTTAACTTCAACTTTAAATTTAACTTTATTTTTAACTTTAACTTTAACTTTAACTTTTACTTCAACTTTAACTTTAAATTTAACTTTAATTTTAACGTTAACTTTAACTTTAACTTCAACTTTAATTTTAACTTTAACTTTAACTTTAATAACAGTAAAGTAAATAAATACCATTTAAAAATCAGCTAATTACCTTTCTTTTCTGTTAAAAATGCTTTTTTCTTTTTTTTTTTGGCTTTGTTGACGAAAATTATCAGCCTTATTGTAAACTTCGCGTGAATGCAATTCCCAATGGAAACAATCCCACATTTGTTCTGTTCTCATTGTGAACATGTGAAAAATTTCCCATCCCAAAATTTCCTCTCCGAATGCAAAAAGGTGACTATCAATGCAATGTGGCTATGGAATGTGCCATAATTTATATAGCCATTGCTTAGAGGTTTGGATTGATCAAAAACGATACGTACGAAACAAGGCTGTCGAAAATACCGAAAATAGAAAAAAGGCCGGTGGAGGACCTTGCAAGCAGCATGTTTTTTCTGTATTAGAACAGTCAGTTTTGGATATAACTGCGTCAGTAGCAGCTGCGGAAGGTGTCGAAGATGGCAAGCCTTTTGGTTTGAATGCAACGAAATCAACTGGTAAGCAACGTGAAAATAACAGTAGTGATGAAGAACAGCTCTAGTGAGGACTCTGAAGTGGAACTTAGTTGCATGGACAATAGCTTGGACGCAAATAGCACCGAAACTGCCGGTGACACGCAAAGGGAAAGTGCTTGGCCTGCACAAAAGACCAGGCAGCAAACTCGCAAAAAAATTAACCCTTCGGAGCTTTAAACATTGAACTAGATGTTCAAAAAGAAATTAATGATAACGTCAGAAAGGGCTTGGAAATCCAGAGTCATCACTATACTGAAATAGAAGGCTTAACGGAATTAAACCAAGGCCTCGAAAACTTTCAAAATATTCAAAACAGTTTACTAAAGGAAACAAAACGCCACAATTCGGAAATTGAACGGCTCAGAAATATTGATGTTGACCGTAAACTCATACTTATAAACAGCCAAATCGAGGTTCAAAATTTGAAAATACTAACTGCAAAGAAAAGCTTAGGCATTAATTAGAATGTTTCGAACGTTTTTGTAAAAAAAATGAATTTTATGTACTTTATTTTTTCAAATTGGTAAAGCAAGATTAACAATACAGCCGCTTTTGAGCTAATACAAATCAGACATTTCTTTGAAGAGTGTCATTCAATTATAAAAACATTTTGTCATAAATTTACATAAGGCAATTGCCTATATTTGCTCTAATACGCTCAGCCTCATTGAGGTATGATGAATGCGATTCAGATTCTTCAAACTGCACGTGTTCAGAAATTTCCGAGTGAGAAGCTCTATTTGAAATAAAAGGTGTGTCATCGCACCGATAGTTTAAGCAAATATTGTGCAACACGCAACAGACATTAGTAATTTCAGCTGCTTTCTTAGGCGAATAATGTAGCTCCCTGGCTCCTAGTACACACCTCCATCTATTTTTTAAGACGCCATTGGTCCTTTCCACAATGTGACGTCCACGTGCATGAACCTCATTAAATTTGCTTTCTGTGGAGCCCTCTTCCGCTGATCTGTGGGGTGTTAGCAACCAAGGCTCCAGTGGATATCCAGCGTCGCCTATGAACAAAATTTGATTTTGGGACTTACAGATTTCATTAAAATTTTAACTAGCAGCCAAACATTTCTAGTGCCTAGCAAGTAATCCTGCTCCATTGAAACCCTCAATTCACTTGTATTCCAAATTAATGAGTCATGGCAGGCTCCAGCGTGTGTAGCATCGACGTATCTTATTGCCATTTTGTTATCACATACCTGCAGATAAAATTATTAACATGCGTAAAAGCATACACAAATTTTACCAATCTATCAGCAAAACATTCATACTATTTGATACACTGATTGCAAAGGCACTCCTCAAAAACATTCAATACTTCAGACAAGACGTGGCAAAAACTTGACTGCGATAAGCCAACATCCACTTGCCTCCCTACTCCTTTTTGGTATGCTCCTTCACCAAAAAATCTTAGAGCAGCTGAAAGCTTTACGACTGTGTCTATTGCAAAACGTTTGCGTGCCACTTGCAGACCACTGTGCAATACATCCAACAAATATTTGAACGCCCGCTTATTTATTCTATACAATTGGTGAAAGCTATGTATAAATAGTTAAAACGCGATTATTTATTTGGTTTACGAGTTTAATTATTTGCATGTTTACCTTGCATTGGGTAATTCAAGGGGATTACACTTGTCGCGTAATATCCTCCTGAACACTCGTTCAGCCAATTGCTGACTGGTATTAGTTTCTTCTTCAATTAAACAAAGGCGCAAGTAAGCACTAATCATTACAATTTTAATATTTAGCGCAAAAATAAAAAAAAACATGAGTGATGTTCACAATAGCATATTCGAAATTCGAATATAAGGATTGATTCACATGAAATTAACGATACGAATTTTTTGTTCATGGGAAATAAAAAATTCATGGGATTGATTTATTCACATGAAGTTTACAATAAGGCTGTATATGTGACATTTTACTTCTTCCATCACTTTTGACAGAAAAAATTTAAAGACAGTTTATGTTTCATCGGCAACAAACAAAATACACAGGAGGGTTGCATTTTCACTTATGCTTCTACCTGGTAATTGTACCATGCTTTTTATAAACTTATGTTACGTTTACTTTGTTTGTTGGGTATATGTGACTGCTATGAAACTTTTTTTATATTCAAAGTGTGAAGTTTTATCTGTGCCTATTCTTCAGGGCAAAACAAAAACATATGAAGCTCAGATGGGTGTAGGCATCTAAAAAAAGTATTGTTAGGAATATTAGCAAAACTAAGGAGTGCCGCCATCTCTAAGCCGATGCCAAGCAGTGACGTGAATTCACATCCATAGATCAATCATTATGTATCTAGATAAACGAAATAATAATTGCGTCTACACATATGTACCATGTACGTATACGAGCAGCGGAGAGTCAATGCACAAACACATGCTTATGTCTGAGATACTCCTATAAGAATGCAATGAGAAAAATTATAAAATTGTGCAATTGTAGTTACAGCTGAGAAGTTTGAGAGCTGCTGGACTAGTAGATTCTGGAAGCGCCTAGAAGATGCGAAGGTTGAAATCAAAGAGTATAAAAGGCGGCAATTGTAGAGGCGCTGGAATCAGTTTGATTTGAGTTTCGATTAAGACGATATCTAGCGAGAAATAGCAGTATTATTTTCAAAGTCAATTTCATTTAAGCTATCAGTTTGGTTCGTTGCACAGTTTGAGTGTTATTGTGAATTACTTTAGTAAAGGCCATTTTGCATTATTACAAATTGGAGTTATTTATTCAATAGTTCAGTGATTCGAACTTAGCAGAGGATTGCAAATAAGAGGATTTGCAAGTAAATTCATTACAATTGGTATAAGAAGTGAGATTGTTGAATAAATTCCGAAGATTGGGAATACAACTTGGACATGGCAAAGTTCAGTGAATTGAAGATCCAGCAACTGAAAAAGGAGTTGGAGAACCGTGGATTAAATACAACCGGCAATAAGATCGAACTTCAAGCACGGCTACGAGAGGTAATGGAGTCGCAAGGAATTGATGTGGACGAGTTTGTCTTTTATCCTGATGGGGACGAAACAACAACAAAAATTTAAGAGAAAAACGAAACATCGCAGACAGTTACGAGCACAGACTTGAACATGATATTGGCTGCAATAACTGCTCAAACATCGACAGTGCCATCACAATTGGAATCGCAGGAGACACGCATAACATCGAAGATTGAAGCACAAGAAACGCGTATTTCAGAAATGTCGTCACAAATGTCATCACAACTGGAAGAGCAGAAGACATATATGGCATCACAACTAGAATCGCAGGAGATCCGTATAACATCCAAGATGGAAACACAATTGGAAGAACAGAAAACATACATGGCGTCACAAATTGCAGACCAATTAAAAGAACAAGAGGCACGCATAACATTACAGCTCGAAGCACAAGAAGAGCGTATCTCAACAAAGCTGGAGGCACAGGAAACAAAATTCTCGTCGCAGCTGGAGGCTATTAGTGAACGACAAAATAAAGTGGAGGCCGAGATGGATGCTTTGAAAGATCGGATTCAGGAGTTACAATTGAACCGTCCAATCACTTCAACGTCTACACTGAAGGTAAAATCCCCAACGTTTGATGGTTCTGTTCCATTCCAGGTATTTAAGGTCCAATTTGAGAAGACGGCAGCGAACAACTGGAATGCTGAAGATAAAGTTGCAGCTCTGTTCGTGGCATTGAATGGGCCAGCAGCCGAAATCCTACAGACGATTCCCGAAGGAGAGCGGAACAACTATGAAGCATTGATGGCCGCTGTCGAGAGACGTTATGGAAGCGAGCATAGGAAACAGATATTCCAAATTGAGTTGCAAAACCGTCACCAAAGAGCTAATGAGACTTTGCAGGAGTTTGCCTCGGATGTTGAAAGGTTGTCTCATCTCGCAAATGCGGACGCATCCGTGGAATACACCGAGAGGGTAAAAATCCAGAGTTTTATAAACGGCATACGGGACGTGGAAACGAAGCGAGCTACATATGCAAACCCAAAGCTGACATTTTCTGAAACGGTATCACATGCATTGACTCAGAAAACGGCCTCACTATTGAGTAAACCAGCATACAAAGCTCATCGTGTGGAAGTGGAAAGACCAGATTGGGTAGACACAATTTTGGAAGCACTGAAGGGATCACAACAGAAAAATGCCGGAGTTATTAAATGTTTCAAGTGCGGCAATCCAGATCATATTGCACGAAATTGCAGCAGCGGTCCCAATAGCTCCAACAATGTGGGTGGCCGTAAACGCAGAGCTGAAGGAGATGAGCAAATCTCCAAGTCCACTCAATCGTTAAAATAAAGCGAGTCAGCCGCAAGGGGGACAGCAGGCTCCCTCAACTGAATGCCCCATAATCTCTATTCCACAAATTGGAAGAAGGTCAAAAAATCTTACTGTCGGAGGACATGTGGATGGAAAGGAACGTTTACTGACTGTAGATACGGGTGCATCTCATTCCATAATTCGAGCGGATTTAGTCAACAAGAAGATAAGACCATTGAATGGAGCAAGATTGCGTACAGCCACTGGAGAGGACACCCAGGTAATTGGAGAAGTAGAATGTGAAGTAGCAATTGGGAACGTCACGGTATTACACAATTTTATAGTGGCAGGTATTGTTAATGAAATCATAATTGAAGTGAACTTCTTAATCAAGCAAGGCATCAAAATCGATATGCAAAGCAAGACGATGCGATATAAGAACATGGATGTGCCACTTAATTTCGGCTACGAGAGAGGCTACAGCAGTAAACGAGTGCTGGTGGAAGGGAGTCAGCAAATACCACCAAAATCAGAAGCAGTCATCTGGGTAAAGGTTGATGGAGATTGTGGGACAAACAAATTGTGGATTGTCGAAGCAGCAAACAAATCAGCACCGAACATACTTGTAGGAAAAACCCTGGCTATGACAAAACAAGATGGACGTATTCCGGTAAGAGTACTCAATGAGTTCAAGTCACCACTCAAACTGACCAAAGGAGCTATTTTGGGAAGATGCCAAGAGGCTGAAGTAATTATTAACTGTGAACAGCTCCAGGAACACGTTTCATCTAGTAATACTGATCTTTCAAATGACATCACGGCATGGACGGAGGGGCTAGAGGAAGATTATCAGAGTAAGGCAAAGCAACTGCTCCTAAAGTACGCAAACATATTTGACCAGGATGGTTCCAAACCAGGCCGCACCAATGTTGAGAAACATCAAATTGACACTGGAGACGCGAGGCCGATAGGTCAAGCTCCACGTGGTGTTCCACTGGCGAAGCGGGAAGTTGTAAGTCAAATCATACAAGAAATGAGCGACAGCGGCGTCAACGAACCATCAGCTAGTCCCTGGAGCTCACCGGTAGTACTTGTAAAGAAGAAGGATGGAAAAATGAGGTTTTGCGTGGACTACCGGAAGTTGAATGACGTTACGAAAAAGGATAGCTACCCATTACCAAGAATTGACGACACTCTGGACTCGCTATCTGGTACGGAATGGTTTTCCACACTGGACTTGAAAAGCGGCTACTGGCAAGTGGAGGTGAAGGAGGAAGACAAAGAGAAAACAGCCCTCAGCGTCGGAGATGGTCTTTGGCAATTTACAGTAATGCCCTTCGGACTATGTAATGCACTAGCTACTTTCAGAGACTCATGGATCAGGTATTGAAAGGACTACATTGGAAAACATGCTTGGTGTACTTGGACGACATCATCGTATTGGGCAAGAACTTTGATGAACATATTAAAACTTAGATGAAGTTTTCCAGAAAATAGCTGGCGCTGGTCTGAAGTTAAGTCCCAAAAAGTGTGCGCTGTTTAAAAAGGAAGTAAATTATTTGGGTCACAAGGTGACGACAGAAGGTATCCGTACAGTGAATGAAAAGATAGAGGCAGTAAAGGATTGGCCAAGACCACAGAATCTGTATGAATTGAGAAGTTTCCTTGGGCTGTGCACATATTACCGCCGATTTGTACAAAAGTTTTCCAGCGTAGCCCATAGCCTCCATGAGCTTACAAGAAAAAACAAAGCTTTTGAATGGAAGAAGGGGCAAGAAGTGGCTTTCCGAACATTAAAGAAGCGTTTGTGCGCTGCCCCAATGTTAGCATATCCGATTCCAGGAGCAACATTTATTCTAGATATAGATGCGAGTGGATATGCTATAGGAGGCGTTTTATCACAACTGGTCGATGGACAGGAGAAGGTAGTTGCATATTACAGCCGTTCGATTGGAAAACCAGAGAGGAACTACTGTGTTACGCGGAGAGAGCTGTTGGCATTGGTAGAGTGCATTAAACATTTTCACAAATACATCTACGGCCAGCGATTCCGTGTCAGGACAGATCACGCAGCGTTGAAATGGCTTCTGCAGTTCCGTAATCCGGAAGGACAATTCGCACGTCGGATCGAGCGACTACAAAGCTATGACTTTTCCATTGAGCATCGAAAAGGTAGTACCCATGGAAATGCCGATGCAATGCCACGAAAACCATGTAGTTTGGAATGCAAGCACTGTTCAAAAGCAGAGGCTAAAAAACATTATAGATGTCCGGCTAATGACTATAACGTATACGGATGAATGGGACAAGGAACAACTAAGAAAGTGTCAGCTAGAAGATACAGATATGTCACATGTTATGCAAGGGCTCGAACGAAACGAAAAACCAAGCAGAGAGGAGATGTCAGCAGAAAGTCCCATTGCGAAGTCATATTGGGCACAGTGGAACAGTTTAGAATTGATATCCGGTTGCTTGCATCGAGTATGGGAGAGTGAGGATGATCAATGCAAGAAGAAACTGATAGTTGTTCCCAGAAAGAGTATTCCTGACGTGCTCAGCGAGCTGCACAATGGTCCAAGTGGAGGTCATCTTGGAATCACGAAGACACTCGAGAAAATTAAGCAGAGATTCTATTGGGTTCGTTGCCGTCAGTCGGTCACCGAGTGGATTGCCAACTGCGAGGTATGCAACAGAGCGAAAGGGCCCAAAACCCGAAGTCATGGCCAGATGAAGCATTATATTTCAGGTGCACCATTTGAAAGATCGCCATGGATGTCGCAGGTCCATTTCCTACTAGCAACCGCGGAAACAAACACGTACTGGTAGTTATGGATTATTTCAGTAAATGGCCAGAGGTATACCCAATCCCAAACCAAGAAGCAGAAACAGTAGCAGAAGTGGTTAAAAACGAATAGGTTGCAAGGTATGGTGTACCAATGGAGTTACATTCCGACCAAGGCAGGAATTTTGAATCAGCTGTGTTCCAAGAAATGTGCAAGAATTTGGGCATTCGAAAAATACGGACAACTGCATTGCATCCTCAGTCCGATGGTATGGTGGAACGTTTCAATAGAACATTGGAGGAGCATTTAAGGAAAGTAGTAGACAAGTACCATAAGGACTAGGATAACACACATATCATTATTCTTGATGGCCTACCGATCGGCAGTACATGACCCAAAGGGCCAAACTCCCGAAAAGGTAATTTTTGGCAGTATAAAAGGCGGCAATTGTAGAGGCGCTGGAATTTAGTTTGATTTGAGTTTCGATTAAGACGATATCTAGCGAGCAATAGCAGTATTATTTTGAAAGTCAATTTCATTTAAGCTATCAGTTTGGTTCGTTGCACAGTTTGAGTGTTATTGTGAATTACTTTAATAAAGGCCATTTTGCATTATTACAAATTGGAGTTATTTATTCAACAGTTTAGTGATTCGAACTTAGCAGAGGATTGCAAGTAAATTCGTTACAGTATATAGGGCTACATTTGAACCGGTTTAATGGTTACTTAGCCTACAATATACCCAACTAGTCCCTTAAAACTTGAAAACTCAATGTAGCCACACTGGCATACTCAGATTGAATCTCAACTGAATCAGCGGTGTAGTTCCTCCGCAAAATGGAGTCTGTGTTTTTCTTCTGACTTTACGACAATATCTGAGTATTTGAGTCTTTTCGGGCTGTCAAAAGGAAGAATAAGGATATTAGCCAATCATGTGAGAAAACCCAACACGAAAACCAAAAAAAGGTAAAAGTGGAGGTAACATATGACGAGCAGAAGTTAAGAGTAGGAACTGGAAGCTTATATCCCCCACCGAAAATTATACAAATTGGTTACTCAAAATTTGAGTGCTGTATAAATGAATAATAAGTCATACGTAAAAAACAAAGGTTTTATGTAGTGGAGTGTAAGGAAAAAATACCGACTGGTCAGGGAATTTTATACTCTGGCACATTTTATGGCACCTAATCGTTAAAATGTTTACGGCCGTCCAACATATTGATGTCTATATAAAGCTCATATAGCTCATCATAACATCTAACTCGGTATTCCCTGTCACCGACGCGTAGAGGTCCGTAAATATTTGGAAGACCTTTTCACTCGAAAACTTCCAGAGCCGCCTCAACTTATTTTTCATGGTCCAAGCTACTGACATATGTAGCAGGACGGTAATGTAAATTTACTTGTATAACATGATCATCGTTTGAAAAGAACTTTAATTTTCAATTCCTTACTTAGCGATTTTTGTGGGATTTGTAGACTGAAAAAAAGCTTTCGACTGTGTTTAGAAGGACAAAAAAACTTAAAACCAAAATGAAATAAAAATTTCCCCGATACCCTCTCCTCTTGGGGCGATCCTTTGCTAATTTTTGACCTAGTTTAATGTACATACAATGGTTTTGCTCCAACTTAATACACGACACTTTCGCACAAACTTCGTTCTATTCATTCCCACTTTTGGAAGTTGGCATGGGATTTCATTGAAATTCATGCTTAGGTCAAACAATTAATTTATTAATTTACAGATATAATATGCCAATAATGTAAAACCCTTATTGCCAAAAAAAATACTTCACTTCTTTTTTTCATGTGATGTAGAAACTTAACTTATTTTAAGTAATTTAGTAGTCTCTGATGGTGTTTGATGTGGTATGATTCTGCTATAAATTACAGGTACTACGCTTGGATTGCTATAGTTGTAATTTTAATTTAGTGCGTATTAAAAAAAGCAAACTCTAATATTTATATCACAAAAAGGAAATTTACCGTTGCCTTTCTCAGAAAAGAATGGAATGTGGAGTTAAAATATGATTAACGTGACAGCTTTTATACTTAATAAAAATGCATATCTATATATATATAATTCAAATTATGTATGTATGTAGGTATAGATCGGGTTGCGTCCTAAACGGATCGACCGATCACAGCCAAATTTTAAACACCTATTAGAAACCTTCCAAGGATGGTCATAGGCTAGAAATAATTTCGATACATAAATAGCACCTCCCATAAAAATGGAATCTTTGATACTGCATTACTCTAGAAGTATTATGCTAGAACATTGAAATTCAGAAGGGGGCAAGGCACCTCCAATACAAATGAAATATTTCATATTGCTTATCTCTGGATATAGTGGAGGTTGACGTTAAGTCCTAGCACTTCCAGTAAAATGGAGATTTTGGAAAAAGGAGGCGCAGCACCTTTCCTACAAATGGAATTTTTCTGAACTATGGCTGCCGTACAAACTTAAGTTATTTTAACAGCTAAAGTTTTATTGCAGAGCTGGGTTTGGCTTTTATTCCTTTTGGACGTTTAGTAATCTGCCGTTAAAAATTTTTGTTAACTTCTGTTTATCTACATCTTCCGTCTAAATAAAATTCAAACAAATAAACTCAAAGTCCAAACTCAACATGCGGAAAAGCTGGCCCGCGCAAATTGAAAGGGTACACTACTTGTTATGGAATCGTATGTAATATTGAATCTAATTATACAAACTATAAATTATTTCGAGAAAGGGCAATTTTGGCACCTAAAAATGAGGATGTTAATATTACTAATGCCAAAATCCAGGAAAAACTACCAGGGACCGAGACAACTTACCAATCTATTGACACAGTCGTGGAATAATCCCAAGCTGTGCACTATTCGCTTGGGTTTCTTAACTCCAAAATAATAATGCTTCGTACTTTGGATCCCCCGCGCTTATGTTATAGGATAGGGCTTACCATCACAAAACTTTTACCGAATGTCATTGAAGGAATAATTTTATCTTGAAATTTTTAAAACAACAAAGTTTTCATACCAAACGCTTGCAAATTCCTATTAGGTTGGCTTTCGCATTGTCCATGAATAAAACTCAAGCACAGTTATTAGCTGTAGCAGGAGTCAAACATAGCCTGCTCCAGAGTTAGCTCATCGAAAAATCTTTTTAATTATACTCTAAATGAAGAGCTCCAAATCAAAACCAAATAATTACAATCGAACAGGATCGAGAAAATTGAGATAATATAAATCTAACTAAGAAAGTCTAAGTTAGGGTGAAACCGAAAATTACATACCCAGGTGTGCACTTTAAACGCTGTTGTTGTTTGCTTTGTGTGGTTAATAGTATTACAAGGTTGCGCAATAATACATACATATATGCTTCTATTCTGAACTCATTTTCGTTCTAAAGAAGCAAAAAGGATACAGGGGCTAGCACTATTGAACTTGAGCGGGTAAAAATGCAGTTTTACAGTTGTAGCTATAAATATATATGTTTATGTCAAATTTCGTTCGAAACGGGAGATTTTTGTTCGACTGATGGCATTAAAAATATTTTGAAAAGAGTAACAAAAAAGGGGCGGGTCACGCCCATTTTCAAAATATGTTTAAGTTGTGTTCTTAGCTCAACTATACCACTACAGAGGCAGAATATCAGTCAAATGTAGTTAAATACCATAGAGTTATTCCAAGCTTTGTTAAGGTTAGCCATTTGGGAAAAGTGGGCGTGATCTTTAACCGATTTTTTTTTTCTTAATTCAGTTTTTTAGTTTTATTTATCAAGCAAACACACAACCATAAGTTACTTTACAGTGTTTGATCTTAAATAAAGCTTAACCTAATTACAATATTCAATTAAAGTTACATTAACACGTAGCATTAAGATTATAGTATGGGAGCAGAATGGTAGATATATGATAGTCTAGTCTAGTGTAAAGAAAAACAGGAGGAAGAGGAAAACAGATTGGTTGGAGTTAAAAGGTATGTCAGTTATTGTGCGAAGTAATGTAGCAGCTCATTTTTGAAACGCAGTGTGTTCTGAATAGTTTTAATGTGCGTTCCAGAGGCGGACATCAAAAACGAAAAATTGGCGCTCAGTTATTAGGTTGCTGAACTTCATATTGAGTAATATTCGCGATCGCGGGGATTTAATGAATTGAAGGCGTTCCCTAAGGTATTTAGCCTCTTCGGATACAATGACCCGGTGTAGAAGTATCAGACATTTTAATTTAAGAAGGTCATCTAACGTTATGGAAGATAATTGTATGGCAAAAGCTGATATGTGTTCACGACGTTTAACACCATATACACATCTAGCGATATTGTTGTATAAGGCATTCAGTTTACTACGGCACAGGCTGTCACAACAGGCATACAATTCACATCCATAAAACAGGGTTGGTAATAGAAATGTTTTCGCTAGCAGCAGTCGAATTTTCACTGGGGTAAAGTGTTGAGTGTTCCAAAGAGAACGAAGCATGCCGTAGGTCTTGCATATTGCATTAAATATGTGGTTATTCCAAGTCAAAGTTCGGAAAAAAGATTACTCCAAGGTTTTTTACAGTATTAAAAAATTTTACAACTGAGTTGTTTAGGATTACATTATCTTAGCCGTCAAGTGCAAGAATCTTCTTATAAATTACGATGCATTGGGATTTGTTTGGATTTAAAAGTAACCCATTATCACATGCACACTTGTTTACACTTTCAAGATCATAGTTGAGGTTACTGATAGAGTTGTTGACGCAGACCACAAGACAGTTGACATATAATTGGACATCGTCAGCATAGATATGAACATCACAGTATTTTAACACGCTTTGGAGGTCATTGACATATAACACAAACAGGAGTGGGCCAAGAATCGAACCTTCAAGAACCCCCTTTTTTACGAGTAAATAATTAGACAAAGTGCTGCCGGCACATACAGCTTGGGATCGATGGCTGAGATATGATAAGCAATAAACATAATACTGGCGGTGGGAAGTTGAACAGATTTTTGAGCTTCATGGCGAGAATCGTGTGGTCGACCGTGTCGAATGCTTTTGAATGATCCAACAGCGTTAAAAAAGTAACATGGTTGCTGTTAATGTTCGCTCTAATATCGTCCGATACCTTGATTGGAGCAGTTGTACAGCTGCGATTCGTTCTAACGCCGGATTGTGTCATATTAATGAGAGAACTGCGACTCATAAAAGAATTTATTTGAACATGCATTATGCGTTCAAGGACCTTAGACAAAAATGGCAGAATTGCAATGAGCCTATATTCATCATTGTTTTTTGGAGAAAAAGTTTACGTAGTCAGAATGGTATTTAAGGCAAAGGTGGTGAATGGCAATATTTTAGGGAGTAAGCACTTAAAAAATTTAGGGTGAATACCATCTACGCCAGTGGCATTAGATTTTACACTGAGAACGGACTCAACAACTGCACAATCGTCCACGTTTAAGAACGAAAAATCTGGAAACGTATTGGCCAAACAATCCCTATATCTATCGCAACATATGTATGTTACTCTCACCGTTGGATATCTGAACAAATTTTTCGTTTAGTTCATTGACATCGATATCAGCCGCGATAACATTGTCCCTGGCACAAATACCAATATCACGAATGTGCTTCCATGTTGATTTACTTCCAATCTCAGTGCTAAACCGATGCTCATAATAATTAAGTTTTTGAAATTTTATGGCTTTGGTAACTTCTCTCCTGCGGGCCTTGAAAACGTCATAGCTGCTCACACATTTTAGTCGTTTCCACTTACGATATGCCTGGTTGTGTTTGAGAATAAGGCCCTTGATATGGTTGTTAAACGAGGGACGCTTATGGACAATACAAGGTTTTGTTACAACTGGCACGTGAAAATCAAAAAGGTAACAGATGTTGGATTGAAGGAAAGTTATTTGGTCATTAGCAGAAGTCAGGTTATAAACATACTCCGTGGTGTTCTATCAACGGCCTCTTCGAGCAGCTCATAATTTATATGTGCGAAGTCGAGTAGGTGACTGTAGTTGATGAAAATTTGAAGTCGTACGTGATAAAAATTATATCATGCTTGGAAAAGTTTGGTGCAGAGAGCTGAACAAAGAGCACGCATTTGGACAAATCGTTGACAGAAATACGTCCAAGAGAGTGCTGCTTGACTGGGTAATGTGCGTAGGGTATAATGTATTCACTGGGCTTGCAGGGCTAGGGAGAATTTATTTTCGGAGAGCAGGTCACCGTTGAAGTCACCGACCATCACAATATTGCTATAATTTATGCTAAGATCGTCAATAAAATCAGTAAAGCTGTCGAATTCAATATATTTGTTCGGTCTATATACACATCCAATGAGTAATTTGTAGAGCTTGGAATCGATTTCGATAAAGATATATTCAATCAAGCTGGAAAAATCTGATTTACATTTCAATCGGCATGATAAACCATGCCTTACAAACACCGCAATACCCCCACCATGTCCATTTCGATCTGAGCGAAACAATGTATAGCCATCACATGCAGCGAAGTATTGCTATTCACGTACACGCAGCGGAGAGAAAACGCACAAACACATGCATATATCTTATCTGAGATGCGCTCAAAAGTAGGCAA
This sequence comes from Eurosta solidaginis, assembly GCF_040869045.1. NCBI lineage: Eukaryota > Metazoa > Arthropoda > Insecta > Diptera > Tephritidae > Eurosta > Eurosta solidaginis. Next base: position 248,857,000 of record NC_090319.1, on the reverse strand, counting down.
TAATTTGCGCAAGTAACACTCACATATACACGCGCATATGAGAAGCTATAAACGTAGTTATAGTTGGTAATTTTATAGCTTCTAACTAACTAGTAAATTCTAGAATAGAGCCGCCTAGAAATGTGTCAACGTGGAAACCAAACACTATAAAAGCAGCAACAGTTGAGGCACGAAAATCAGTTTGATTTAAGCACGCTATCTGTCGAGCAATGGAAGTGTTATTTTGAAAGTAGTCTAATAAAGACTACTTTGCATTATCGAATATTGGAGTTATTTATTGAATAGTTTAGTGATTCGAATGTTAGCAGAAGGTTGCAAATAAGAGGAATTGCAGTAAATTCGTTACAATTGGTTTCAGAAGAGGAATTGTTGAATAAATTCCGGAGATTGAGAATACGACTTGGACATGGCAAAGTTGAGTGAATTGACGATCCAGCAACTGAAGGAGGAGTTGGAAGTCCGTGGATTGGTATTTGAAGGAAGAAATGCTGAGGAGTATGGTTTTAATTCTGATAGCGACAAAACAACAACAAAACTGGAAGAAAAAAACGAAACACCGCAGACAGTGACGAGCACAATATCTGCACAAACATCGACAATGGCATCTCAGCTGGAGTCACAGGAGGCACGCATTTCAGAAATGGCGTCGCAAATGTCATCTCAATTGGAAGAACAGAAGACATATATGTCATCTCAACTGGAAGCGCAAGAGGCACGTATATCTGGAATGTCGACACAAATTTAGAAACAGGTATCATCACAGCTCTTTGCGAAACTTGAAGAGCAGGATGCAAAAATTTTACAACTCGAGGACAAAATTGATGCCGAGATAGCAGCGTTGAAAGGCCGTATGCAACAGTTACAACTAAATCGCCCAGCTGTTCCAGCAAGCAATCCGAAGGTATAAACTCCATCTTTTGACGGTTCTGTTCCTTTCCAGGTATTCAAGCTTCAGTTTGAGAAGACGTCAGCAGTGAAAAACTGGAATGCGGAAGATAAGGTTGCTGCACTGTTCGTGGCATTGACAGGTCCTGCAGCTGAAATCTTACAGACTATTCGTACGCACACGAGGAATACACCGAGAGGGTTAAATTCAGAGCTTTATAAATGGAATACGGGATGTCGAAACAAAACGAGCTACATATGCGAACCCAAAGCCAACATTTGCTGAAACGGTATCCCATGCACTGACACAGGAAACAGCGTCACTTTTGAGTAAGCCCGCATACAAAGCTCATCGCGTGGAAGTGGAAAGGCCAGATTGGGTAGACAAAATTTTGGAAGCACTGAAGGGATTACAATAGAAAAATGCCGGAGTTATGAAGTGTTTCAAGTGCGGTAACCCCAGTCACATTGCACGACATTGCAGCACCGGTTATGGTAGTTCCAACTTGGCTAGTCGTAAACGCAAAGCTGGAGGAGATAAGCAAGAGCGAGTCAGATGTAAAGATCGAGAACTTGACCCAACTATTGAATGTCGTGTGATACCTATCTCGCAAACTGGAAGGAAATCGAGCAGTCTTATCGTTAAAGGAAATGTGGATGGCAAGGAGCGAGTACTGACTTTAGATACGGGCGCATCTCATTCTTTTATCCGATCAGATTTGGTAAACAGCAGAGTAAACTCATTACCTGGAGCAAGATTGCGTACGATTACTGGCAAGTATAGCCAAGTCCAGGGAGAAGTGGTATGTGAAGTCTTAATTGGGGAGGTTATGGTTCTACACAAGTTCGTTGTGGCAGAGATCGTTGATGAAGTCATATTGGGAGTGGACTTTTTAGTTGACTATGACATCAGGATCGATATGCAGAGAAGGATTATGCAGTATAAGAACAAGGACGTGCCACTTAACTTCAGTTTTGAGCAAGGGTTCAGCAGTAAGCGAGTGCTGGTGGAGAAGACTCCAAAAAGACCACGAAAGTTAAACGTAAAGGTTGATGGATCGAATGGGCCAAATAAAGCGAAATCAAAAGTACCTCCTAGAGAAACACTGGCATTGACAAAACCAAAGGGACGCATAAAAACGAAGGAAAGAATTTCCCAGAATGAATGCGAGGGTAGTTTCAAGCCAGGGCGCACTACTGTTGTGAAACGTCGGAACGATACTGATTATGCGAAGCCAATCCGTCAAGCGCAAGCTCCAAGAAGTAGTTCATTGGTCAAACAACAGAGTGTGAGGGAACGGTCCAGGATAATGAGTAGTAGGATGAAACACAGGTACGACAAGGACAATAATTCGGAAGGTTTCTTGGAGAGAGTTTTGGTACTGCTATACAACCCTCACCGGCGGAAAGGTGTTCCATCCAAATTTTGGTGCAGATGGGAATGCCCGTGCGGATGTCATTGATGTCATCTACCGCAGACAAACAATTGGGAAACCACGAAATAGAAGGGTGGTTCAATTAGAAAAGCTAGCAGCGGTTAGATCGAGAGATTTTTCTGATCGGGACGATCAGACTTAGGTGGAGGGCAGTGTGACGAATATTAGTGACACTAAGTGATACCCACATCACTAGTTTGATGCTAAGTAAATGAAGCCACAACAACAATAAAGCGAGCAGTCACTTGTATCTACATAAACGAATCAATCATTATGTCTACACATATGTACGTACACGCGGCGGAGAGAGACGCACAAACACATGCATATATCTTAGATACTCTCGAAAGTATGCAATCATTTGTGCAATTATCACTCACATATACACGCGCATGGGCTTTGCGAGAAGCTATAAAATTGTGCATCTGTAGTTATAGCTGGTGAACGAGTAAATTCTAGAAATAGAAGCGCCTAGAAGTATGGAACGAGGAAATCGAAGAGTATAAAAGAGCGAAATCTGAGCAATCAGCAATCAGTTTGATTTAAGCAAGCTATCAGTTGCGAAGTATAAGTGTTATTGTTAAGTACTTTAATAAAGGCCATTTTGCATTATTGAATATTGGAGTTATTTATTCAACAGTTTAGTGATTCGAACGTTAGCAGAAGGTTGCAAATAAGAGGAATTGCAGTAAATTCGTTACAATATTTTTGGAATTAGTTTCGGAAGTTAAAAAACCGCACTCCAGGCGAAAATTCATACAAACATAAGTAAATAGGCAAGGTGAGAACTTTGCACCTCTTTAACAGCTAAGCTATAATTCAAAGGTATAAACACCTATGTACGTAACGATAGCCCTTCTTATGCCTGGGTTTTCAGTGCGGGTTTAAACTCCAGTTAAAGTTGACTAGAGTTTTACTTGCCATTTTCTGCGATAACATAAAATATTGCTGCTCATCTCAGCTTAAGCGGCTAAAGTGACAGGGTTAAATTCTAGTCAACTTTAACTGTAGTTTAAACTCGCACTGAAAAACCGGGCATTAACGAAACAAATTTAGTGCTAAAATATCAATTTGAAAATGACACCATTTCAAATACCAAATGTGTATTTAAACTATTAGAACACACCAAAAAATTTGAGCCGTACATAAGGATAATTATATATGGCTAAAAGGCTTAAGGTATCAGGCCTTAATTCTATAAGGAATATAAGTTGCAAGGCGTCTTCGCTGCAATACCTCTTATGTTTTTACAAATGTACGTCATCAGCTTTATCTGTACGTTATGTACAAGCCTTATAAAAAAACAAAAAACAAGCCTTATAGCCCATATAAAATAAGGCTTACATAAGATTTTGTGATTGCCTTACCAAATAATATAAGGTTTACATAAGACCTAATTATAAGATTATACTTGCTGTATAATAAATAAAAGTAGATTATATAGTTTATGAATCAGATAACATAAGGAATAGTATGCCATATTATAACCTAAATAATAAGACTTATTGCACATATAAAATAACGTTTGTAAAAAAAAAAAAATGTAAGGCGCGATAACCTCCTAAGAGATTTTAGGCCGAGCTTCTCTTCTAATTTGCGTCGTGCTCCTATTTCATTTTTTCTACAAATCGGCGGGACGGGACCTACTTGTTTTATGCCGACTCCGAACGGCATCTGCGAGGCAGATGAATTTTCACTGAGAGCTTTTCATGGCAGAAATACTCTCGGAGTGCTTGCCAAACACTGCCGAGGGGCGACCCGGCTTAGAAAAATTTTCTTCTAATTAAAAAACTGTTGCTTTGCCCGGGCTGTGAAACCAGGGAATTCGGTGTGGTAGGCGGAGCACACCACGGTGGCCGCCACGTTTGTGTAGGCCTCATAATAAGACACTATATGACTATAAACACCACCTATTTCAAAACTTTATTCAAAAACAGATTGGTAATCTATCATCGAAAACTCATTTTCAGTTCCCACGGTCCAAGTTCGGGACAAGTAGCAATATAAAGGATATTTCTTATTGTTTTTCACTCCACGGTAATGGTTCGGCTAGCACAGAAAGTTTATATTACACGGCCAAAAATTGTAGTTTGTTTTTTAAACCTTTCAAAGTTCACTGCTGATTTAAAGCTTTTTATACTCAGTTGAGCAGAGCTCACAGAGTATAATAACTTTGATTGGATAGCGGTTGGTTGTACAGGTATAAAGGAATGGAGATAGATATAGACTTCCATATATCAAAATCATCAGTATCGAAAAAAATTTGACTAAGCCATGTCCGTCTGTCCGTCCGTCCGTTAACACGATAACTTGAGTAAATTTTGAGGTATCTTGATGATATTGGTATGTAGGTTCCTGGGCATTCATCTCAGAACGCTATTTAAAATGAACGAAATCGGACTATAACCACGCCCACTTTTTCGATATCGAAAATTTCGAAAAACACAAAAAATAATTCATTACCAAAGACGGATAAAGCGATGAAACTTGGTAGATGAGTTGAACTTATGCCACAGAATAGAAAATTAGTAAAATTTTGGACAATGGGCGTGGCACCAACCACTTTTAAAAGAAGGTAGTTTAAAAGTTTTGCAAGCTGTAATTTGGCAGTCGTTGAAGATATCATGATAAAATTTGGCAGGAAGTTTACTCTTATTACGACATGTATGCCTAATAAAAATTACAAAATCAGAGAACGACCGCGCTCACTTTAAAAAAAAATTTTTTTTAAAGTAAAATTTTAACAAAAAATTTAATATCTTTACAGTATATAAGTAAATTATGTCAACATTCAACCCCAGTAATGATATGATGCAACAAAGTACAAAAATAAAAGAAAATTTTAAAATGGGCGTGGCTCCGCCCATTTTCATTTAATTTGTCTATGATAATTTTAATGCCATAAGTCGAACAAAAATTTACCAATCATTGTGAAATTTGGTAGGGGGTGAGACTCTAGGACGATAAATGTTTTCTGTGAAAAAGGGCGGAATCGGTTGAAGGCACGCCCAGCTTTTATACACAGTCGACCGTCTGTCCTTCCACTAAGCCTTTAACACGATAACTTGAGCAAAATTCGATATATCTTTACTAAACTCAGTTTATGTACTTATCTAAAATCACTTTGTATTGGTATAGAAAATGGCCGAAATCCCACTATGACCACGCCCACTTTTTCGGTTTCGAAAATTACGAAAAATTAAAAAAATGCCATAATTATATACCAAATATGACAAAAGAGATGAAACATGGTAATTGGACGCAAAATATAACTTAAGAAAAAACCTTGTAAAATGGACGTGACACCTACCATATTATGTAGAAGAAAATAAAAAGTTCTACAGGGCGAAATCAAAAGCCATTGGAATCATGGCAGGAATACTGTTCGTGGTATTAAATATATAAATAAATTAGCGGTACCCGACAGATGATGTTCTGGGTCACCCTGGTATACATTTTGATCGATATCTCGAAAACGCCTTCACATACACAACTAGGGGCCACTCCCTTTTAAAACCCCCATTAATACCTATAATTTGATACCCATATCGTACAAACAAATTCTAGAGTCACGCCTTATCCACCTTTATGGCGATATCTCGAAAAGGCGACCACCTATAGAACTAAGGCCCACTCCCTTTTAAAGTAGACATTAACACCTTTCATTTGATACCCATATCGTACAAACAAATTCTAGAGTTACCCCTGGTCCACCTTTATGGCGATATCTCTAAAAGGCGTCCACCTATAGAACTAAGGCCCACTCCCTTTTAAAATAATCATGAACACCTTTCGTTTCGTACCCATATCGTCAAACAAATTCTAGAGTCACCCCTGGTCCACCTTTATGGCGATATCTCGAAAAGGCGACCACCTATAGAACTAAGCCCACGCCTTTTAAAATTCTCATTAACATCTTTCATTTGATACCCATATCGTCAAGCAAGTTCTAGAGTCACCCCTGGTCCACCTTTATGACGATATCTCGAAAAGGCGTCCACCTATAGAACTAAGGCCCACGCGCTTTTAAAATACTCATTAACACCTTTCATTTGATACCCATATCGTACAAACATATTCTAGGGTCAGCCCTGGTCCACCTTTATAGCGATATCCCTAAATGGCGCCCACCTATAGAACTATGGCCCACTCCCTCTTAAAATACTCTTTAATACCTTCCATTTGATACACATGTCATACAAACACATTCCAGGGCTACCCTAGGTTAATTTTCCTACATGGTTATTATCCCTTATTTTGTCTCCAAAGCTCTCAGCTGAGTATGTAATGTTCGGTTACACCCGAACTTAGCCTTCCTTATTTGTTTATACTACTGCTGAAACCACTAAATGGCTTTAAGCCGTTTCTAAGATATCTTGGTTTTAGTTTTAGCGCAGACACTTGAAAAAATATAATTTTCGATGAAAAGTTTAGAATCAAAGACAAAAAGTGTCACCTGCTCCGCGTTTTAAAACTTTTTTGGTCTATATTATAAATACGAGACGATAATCCCAAACTTTTATATATTTGGTTTTAAATTTAAGTCCAGAATTTAGAAAAATTGTATTATCTTTACTAAACTTTAAACCAATATGTTCAATTTAAAACCAGTTATATGAGCTCCTTTCGTTTTAAACTTTTTATTTATTCATAGACGTGGGATATCCAAATGTCAATTGGAGTCGACGTGAAACATGTCTCCCGTCAAAGTGTAAGTAAGATAATTAAGCAGTATACCAAAAACTTGAATAGAGCTAGGTTCTTTGGAGGGACAAAAGGTTTACTTACTGAAACTAATTTTGTCAGCGTTATAGTTTTACAAATAAAAATAAAATCCAGTTTCCTTAAAACTTTTACCAAAATTAATATAATATAGTTAATTTTATTTGGTGTCTATCCTTCAAGTTTAGGCTATATTTTTTTAATTTTACCTTATGGGTAAGACTTATTTGTAGCGTAAATAAGCCTAAATTAATAAATTAATTAATTGATGTACCACATGAACCTTATTCTGAGGTTTACCTATCAGAAGTGAAACCAGTTTTCCTTATTTTTTACAACCGCTTATGCCAGGTTTTGCTGGGAGTGCCTACACTACGGACGTCTTGTTGTTGTTGTTGATTTGATTTGATTTTGTTAAGATTTGAATTCGCGGGGAAATGAACGAAGAGTTGTTTTGTTGAAACTATAGCGCGTGCTATATAAATGCGCCACACTCAAATTTGGATGAAATATACACCAATTTGTAGGAAATAGAGTTCTTCAATACATGGGGGTAATTTTGCTTAGTAGGGCGCGTGACATCTAATATACAAATATGTTTGTGAAACTGTATCAGACGAGAAAAGTGGGAGCAATTGAAAAAGAAGATGTGGTGACTCCCATACAAAGTTTTCTTCCCATATTACATTTTTCCTGAATCGCTTAGATCACACTTATGCAATTTGGCATAGTTGGCAATATTGCTAATGTCAAAGTTTTAACGGTTATTTGGGAATATTGGAAAAAGGAGTGTGACATCTTCTCGTAAAAAGTAAAATTTCTTTATGTGTGTATACATGTGTATATACGTTACATCGAAATCCATATCACTGGCATTCGATGGATATTAGAAATATGGAAAATCTTACAACAGGAAGTGTACACTAATAGAACTCTATTATCTTATAATTAATACATAACCGCAAAAGTATTTTAACGCCATTTTGGTTTCGCATGGCTTAGCTTATTTTGATAAATTATCTCGATCCATGCGCCACCTAGCGGCGATTTTTTTCTTATTATTGCATTGTCATCGGGTTCTGAATTATATTCCAAGTTTCAAGCTTGTAGCTTATCGGAAAGTTACTTAAATTTCAATTACAAAAAAGTGCTGTCCAACCAGCCTGTCAAGTCAAGCTAAATAAAACCTTTTAAAAACTACGCATCGCTAAAAATAGATACGCATGGGAAGTGAAATTTGAATTGGAGCTAAACAACAAAAAACCCACATTGTACAGAAGATTAAAATTAATGGAAAGGGTCGTGGCTCCCTCTAAAATAAGGGGAAACGAGCCTGACCCGTGCGCATCTTGCGCAACCAATACAAAAGTATCTTATCAAATATCAACAGAAATCAGCTGTTCTATTAACTTACAGCTTGCGCTGCCATCTAGCGCATACTAGCAACTGCCGTATATTAATTAAAACTTACATCTTGCGCTGCCATCTAACGTACAATATCAACTACCGGTAATGCAGTGCAAATATTCACAATAGTGCCATAGTACAAATAGATTTTTGTGTGTGCTCACAATCGTTTATTTTTGACAAATTATTTTAATAAAATATAGCTAAACAAAAGCACTACGACCAAAATTTCCCAAAGCTCGCTAATAGCCCGAATCTCCATCTTTACAACCAAAACTTTATTTATAGATTTGGATTCCAAATAAGAGCGCAAAAGGGACCCGTACATAAAAACAGCAATTAGAAATAATATATATGATGTTCACGTCTTATGTCTAGAAATCTCCATAATATTAATATTTAATATCATTTATCTCATATACTGGATTGGAAGAATATGCGACAGCTAGTATGTGTAATTTATGTTTAGTCATTTTGTTGGTAGCAACAACTTTTTAAACTTTTTTGTTAACTAGGACAACCTCTATGTCAAATTTGAACTCGATATCTTCAAAGGCTTTTGTTTCACGGCTTGCAAAACTTGTATATTTTCTTTTTCTTAATGTGCGTAGTGCCACGTCCACTTTATACATTTCTATTTGTCGTCATAAAGTCGACTCACATATCAAGCTTCGTTATTTTATCCGCCTTTGGTAAAGAATTATAGAATTATTTCTATTTTTCGATATCGAAAAAGAGGGTTCGCGTTATCGTTCGATTTCGATTAAGTGCATAAATGATTGTTTCATTAGCTTTTGATTTCGGCTTGCAAAACTTTAAAATTGTCTTCTTTTACATGTGAGCGCTTCCACTCCCATGTTCCTTAGCTTTACCAAATTTCTATTCTCATCATACGTGGGTTGCCTTCGTCTCAAATTTCATCGCTTTACTGGTATTTGGTAATGAATTGTCGCATTTTTCGAAATTTCGATATCTTATCGATTTTTATCAACCAATGGGCAACCGATTCTATTTAAGCTAAGATGTTTTCACACAGTGTATATTATAGTACGGACAACCGTCATGCAAATTTTCAATATAATATCTCCAACGGATTTTGATATACGGTTAAAGAATTTTTAAATTTTTTTCTTCCAAATGTGGGCTGTGCCACGCTCATTTTATAAAATTGTATCAAACTTCTGTTTTTCGTCATGAAGTGAACGTACATATCAAATTTCATCACTTTATAGATCTATCGAAGTTTCGATACCGATTTCAAAAAAAAGGCGTGGTAAATTTTTATAAATTTGCATAAAGTTTATGTATAATGGTATGGACAACCTTCATGCCAAATTCTATAGCTATATGAGGCATTCACAGAGCAGTCAGTTCAACCTATCCTATTAAGTAGGTCGGGCATGGCTCAATCAAAAGTTTTCCGACGCTGATATAAAAAATCCGATATCAATCTTGATTCCATTACGTACTAACTTTATTCAATCAAAGTTATAATACCCTTTTATGCAAGTACACGCTGGGTATAAAAATAGGACTATATTTTCCTTGAATACGCTAGGTTTCTAGTTTAAATACTATTTTTCGAATTTTTGCATGCTTCGTTACAATTAAGTGGCCGATTTTTATTTGATTAAACTGCGTTTTTAATGAAAATTGTTCCACTTTCAAATTTTATATGTTGTTTTGTAATAAAAAGATGTTCTCGTGACGTAACAGCGTAGTAATTTAGCAGAAAAACGTGTTTTTGGCTCTTTTAGCTACAAATTTCCCGAAAACCAAAACCAATTTAAAAACTCTGACACCGGATTTAGGTTCAACTTACCGAAAGCCTTTAGGAAAATACTAAGCTCGTTTCTCGTATTAAAATTTGTTGGCCTGTGTTTTCTTACCATATTGGAAGGGGCAAACTTGAATTTAAATAACTCCATAGTAAAGCTTTAAAAATGGAACTTTGTTTAAAAACAAATATCTAATAGCCGAACTCATGCAAGCAAAGAGCGCTACACCTATTTCTCTATTTCTTATGATCGCTTATATGGTTCCTTTCAAAGAATAGGTGTATAAAAACAATCCATATTATGCATGTGGGTATATAATACCGCCCACAGCATGTATGAGCTTTGCAAAAGTTTTAAATTTTGTCGCTCCACCGACATTTTCTGAGGGACTGTATATAAAAAAAATTAAAATCTATAAAAAAACTGAACATCTGTGGTGAAAAAGTCTATTCGGAATTGACTTGAAGGCTGAAAATACACCAAAAAATGGAGTATAGTCTTTATGGCTAATACCTCCTAAAGAAGTAATTTAGGAATGAAAGATGGCCAGTTTTTTACAGATGTTATTTTTATACCAAGTCCCTAGAAAATGCCGGCGGAGCACCGAAAATCAGAGCTTTGCCACTGTGGGTGGCATGAAATACCACATATACTCACATATCTGTCTACAAACAAACGTATACATATTCCTGCTGCGGACGGGCTTATTTGCATTGAAATGCGATTCACGTATTTTAGTTGGTAAATCTGCTAAAAGTTTATCCTTGAAAACTGCATTAGGTACTAATAAAATTCGCCTCAATCCCCAAATATATGATTGGTTGAACATCTTAAAGAAAAAAACCAGCTAAGAATATGTCCCAAAAAGCTTTCGGCCCAGACAAGAAAATCAGCTAAATACAAACAAACGCCGGCTCGGCAATCGTAGAAGGAAGAGAACAATGGAGTAGTGTCCCAAAATGAACAGCTCTTATACACCTGAAAGATAGTCCCTATGATGGATAGCTGTTTAGCACAATTCAAAATTAAGCAATGCACTCGACAGCAAGAAACAAGAGCACACGTTTACATAAGAGAGCAGAGATTCAACAATTTGGCACATGCGTAATGTATAAAATTGGTTTTTCATTAAAATTTCCATTAGCTTTCCAGCTAACATTCATTTGTACCATTAATGGCGGGGTACAGCAACAGGCTATTCGAGGACTGCAGTACGAATATCAGGCTACACACAATCCATTGGACAACCGGATGAAAATATATGCGTTATTAGTAATCGCACCGTGTTGCAGAGCCCTTAGGAATAGCAATGGGTAGTCATCGTTGTTTAAAAATATTTAAGCTCGCTCGCTGACCCAAATTGGGCGCGACGAATATGGGCTCGTTTGTTGTGCACAAAACAAAGAAAAAGAATAAAAAAATGACTTTAACAAAATCGTACGCAAACACTACAATGAAGAATTTAAAGTTCAGCCGATTTCGATTTTTGTTTACCATTTTATTTTGCAACCGAAACTAACAGTATTTAGTACTGCGCCTGTACTTCGATTTGCAAATTTTATAGTAAAAGCAAATCGCATAGTTTTTTAAGAATAAATAACGAGGGCCCATTACAATAACAACAATAACTTTACTACTTGCAAATGCAACATTTGTAATTATCCTTTGCGCCATCTATATCGTACTTGCATAGTTCAACACAACAGTAAAGGAGCATTCACACATTGCAAGTGAAAGCCCTCGCAGTCCGCTGACATAACAAACTCAAAAAATATAAATTACATACTGCTACCCAACAAACAAAATAACAATAATTCTCAACGAATGGATCGTTGTTCCGTATCTTTGTTTATTATTATTTCAGACTAAACGTTAATTTTATACATGACTACACAACGGCGGGCATTTCGATTACATTCCGGTTTGCCCATATCTCAAATTCGCATTTAAAAATGTACCTATAACTTACAAAAACGCTATCAACGATTATTTGAGGTACATTAATGTAAAGGAAAGTAAGCAAAAATTATCTCAGTTTGAGATTGAACAAAAACAGTGCTTTTGGAAGGTAGGAAGGGCGAAGGGTGGGTCGATTTGTATGGACGAAAGTTAAATAATTTTTGAGCCTGCAAAAAAAAAATCGATTTTTCGACCAAAATTCTTCTGAATCTCCATAAAAGAAATTTTTTTACAAAAAACTGCATTTACCAATTTTGCATTTGCCAATTGACACGAAAAAAAAAAATACATAAAAAATGATTTGGAGCCTTGAAAATGAAAAAATGCATACAAAATCGTTGAAATTTTGCAGGCTCAAAAATAATTTTTTTGGGTATGCGTAGTGGAACTTTTTTTCCTGAGCCCAAATCCTATCGAAAAATCGATGGCGCAATATCGGTTAATAAATCGAAAAACCCTAATGTACATGCGTGCAATATCCTCAAACCTGCTTTGTGAAAACTCACATTTGCTTGTTATTGACAGTGAAATAAGCTTTCCAAGTGTGAGGCCTACTTAACGTTTAAATTTGCCTCACTCACACATACCCACACGTCTATAAATATTTCTACTTGAATTCGTATACAATGTTATTTACGATTTACGTTTGAGCGAACTAATGTCCAGAAATTCTCTTTAAAATGTAAAGTTGTTTCTATTCGCATTTTCTTTGCAAGTCTCTTGAAGAAGAAAATTGCATTTCGAATAGATTTGATTTCAACAGATAAATCCTAAAAAGAAAGAAAGAACTTATGGTAGAAAGAATAATCCCGTTACAGACGAATAAATAAGACAGGAAGGCAAATAGCAAAAATGTCAGACAACCAGTGGGTGGGGTGGACATCAAGGCATTTCCGTTTGTTTATGCTTTTATTATTGTTTATGCGGCTACTAGCAAAAATTTATGTTGACAAGTGCATTTTCGAAATCTGTTCAACTGCTGCCGCAAATACTTATCTTACTTTACTTTATGTAGTTCTTATACCTTGAAGTTCAGTTGCTGAAGTTGTTGGAATACAAAAAATATCTTAATTTAGTTTTCCTTAGTTTAAAATAATACTTATTTCTCATAATACATGACCACTTGCAGTAGGGCCGACAATCTGTTTGATACCACCTTATCTAGAGGCTTTTGAGCGACGGACGTAAATTGTATTTCTAATACACCATAGGCAAAGAACATGAACATTTATATTTTTAGAAATAGACTATGGTTTTAATAACATTTCGTAGAGAGCCATAGAGGTATGAAATCACGAAACACCCCACTGGGCGAAATACCACCGCCGTTGCTGTTTATATCAAGGATTGAGTAACATTGAAACTAGAATAATCGATATTTGAACCGAAAATATATAAGAACCACCAAATACAAGGAAGCGGCGATTTAGAAAATTTCTTTTAGGTTAAAGGGCTTATATTCACGCCGTAAGTCATACCAGTCTTGCAAGGCGACTAAAATCCTCGGACTCAAAGGTTCAAAAAGTCAAAAATAACAATTATGTAATAAAATTCAATATTCAATACCCACTAGAAAACTTCTAGCACCCTGCAGTGAAAACAAACCGTTCCATAATAATATATGCACCAAGCAACTCGTATTTTTAGTATGGCGATATTCTAAGGGATGTCAATTGTAAAATTTTTGTCAGAAATATAAGTATTACACTGGTCATAGAGTTTTATTTGTAGTTGAAATGAGTTAAGATTCATAATAAGATTCATAGTAGTTCAAAATTGAAGAAAGTACACTGTTTTAATTTCATTCTGATTGTACAAGTATTATACTTGTTCAAAATAGATAAAGTCACAGTAGAAATTAAAATCTATTCGAAAGAAGAAAAGCCTAGAATCTTCAATTTGGTTATGTTAAATCGTTCTTGAGACGATCCTTAATGGTGCTTGTTACCGGAGCGTAGCCGGTAGCAGGTCTATATATATATATATATACATATATAGCGCCCTCGATAACACAACCCAAATCTGTAAATCAGATTTTGCGGTAAGCTTCGCTTCTTGTGTCGCAGCTATCCGTATCTTGTGCTGCTTAATAAAGTCAACTATTCTCATAATCTTCCTAGTCAACCCGGTACACTTTAACTGCAGTATTCTGAAATATAAAGGGGTTTGAGACGGATGAATTGGATTAAGGCTAGGCCACACCTTTGTGCAGCCAAGAAAGAGCGAGCAACAACACAAGTAAAGTTTGCCGTCGAAAAGTTGGTCACGAAACAGACAACGGATGGTCACTCCACTCGACTCTCACACCAGATACCATAGGTTTTCAGCGAGCCCGGAAAAATAACTGGTACAACGAGGAATGTCTCACTGCCTCGAAAAAAAGAACGCTGCCTGTAGGGTCACATTGTGAACGGGCCTGACAAAGGGCAGTTTATTGAATCGTTATCGTGACGCGAAGAGGGAACAGGGTGAGTTCGAGGAGCTTCAGATGCTGAAGGATGGTGATAACTTCCGAAAATACTACGAGAAAATCCGGCGGATGGCGGAAAGTTCAAAGATTGGACATATCTAGTATCATCCAGATCTTCACGATATGCTAAAATAGTTCTCGCAGCATAACTTAACCTTAATGGCACAGTCTTTTATAAAAGTGCACAATTAATGTCTTATATTAATTATATTGATCTTATTGCCTTAACAATCGTATCGTGAGTTCCGCTTTCTCCGGATTTAATAAAGAGGCGCCAAATTGGGTATTGTCGTAAATGAGGACATGACGAAGAATCCAAGAATACAAGAAAATAATCGGCGAATTCGCGCCCTTGCACGTTACTGTTGACGGATATAAATTCGAGATTGTGAAGGGCCTCTCTCATCGGAACCAGCATTAACAGCGGAAACAATGTCAGCTTAAAAGTTTAACGGAGAATAACTCTATCCAGCGAGTGTTATTAGTTGGTCATCATACCCGTCCTGATATATGGATCAAAATCCTGGCCGGTATAGAGAGAAGATGAGAAGGCTTTTGAAGTGTTCGAGAAAAAAAAAAATTCCTAAAATTGTTTGTACTGCCCGTGAAGCTGATGTCGAGTATCAAAGAAGGTATAATGATGAGCTGTATGAGCTTTACACAGATAGGAAACCGTGTAGCAAATAGAAGCTCAAAAGCTTTGCTGACTAGGTCATGTTATGCGAATGAACGAAGACGTCCCACTGATTTCGGAGAGGCTGGTGGGGGAAGCCTTAACCACCATTAGTAATTCCAATTTAGTTTTCAATTACCCAAAGGTTCCTTTCATTATTATGGACCTGACGGTATATAAGCTTTTCATGGATCTTAATTTCAGACTTAGCAACACGCAGTCGACTTCTTTTCGTGCTGTCTTTTGGTCGTTGCATAGCAAAACTAATAAGAAAAGTCTTAGTAGGGCGGTTTATGCTTATACATAGATGCTGTGCGTAATGCAAATTATGGGGCAAGCCCAAAAAACAATGCTTACAATAGAACCAATGTTCCATTACCCCAATTGTCATATCCACCATTGCAACTAATGATGGCGCATTAGCTGCAGTATCAGGTACCATCCAAGACAAATGTCAATCAAATTTTGTGTATGTTTTTACATTTGAACCGAGTTTTGTTGCATCATTCAGATGCAGATAATGCGCTGCAACGCTGCGGTTATTATTAGTGCACCAACCAAATATCCGAACCAATGACACTGCCAACCAACCCCAACAAACCTTAACACCAGCAAAATAGTGACATCCGCTTGCTTTTCATAAGCGCACGCTGGGTCCCGCACCTCTAACCGCATTATGCTCTTCCAGCACATTAATCAAAAACTCATTTTGGCATTACCAAAACATTTTTGATCCAAATAACCTTGCCCTCACGTTTCCTTCCTTCGCAACGCATAAATTCAGTTTTTGGCATCATCATCGGATTGTTCCAACATTCCATCACCATATGCACATGTTCATCCTCTTCACTTCTAATGAAAACGACATGACGACTCCTGCCTGTCGGTGCGTTCCCGAATCTTTTTATGACGTTGTTGTTTTATGTTGTTTTGTTGTATACCGCAGATACGACTGTAAGCGAAGGGGCGTTCATTGCTATGTTCATGTTCCTTCGCATCCTCGCAAAGTGGACTTGCTGGATACCGTTTGGATACGCTTAAGTGACTTGACATTGAGTCATATTTGTCATCCGCGGTTATCACTTTCAAATATTTCGCTTGTTTATTTTGCTCATTTGTTTCGACGCACTCGAGCTGAATTCCAACAGCAAAGCGTATTAGTATCTGTATAAGAACTTAACACAAAATTTAGTTTCTGCAAACGAAATATAAAATTTTGCCGACAGCAAAGCAAATCTTATTTTGAATGTTCATTTAAATTGTTTTAAATGGAAGAATAAACAGAGGAATAAACGAAGTGTATGCTAACTTTTCTGGGAAGTATAAAAGGACTGTACCGAAGAGAAAGTGCACAATTTAACTAATTGTTTCTCGAAGTGTATGTGTCGAATACTTGTGAGTGAAGCACTTGTAGAGTGGGGTATATCTTGGTCTTTCCATTAAACTATTCACGTATATAGTTTTAATAGTTTTCGCTAATAAGGGAAAGAAAAAACTCAACCGTCGTCTTAAATAAATATTTGTATTTAAAAAGCACTAAAATTGCTCTAGATGACTGGACAAGTGGTAAATAATAATATATTATTAAATTCAGGAAGACCTGTAAGCGTAAGATTTTTTCCAAAAAGAAGAAAAAAATGGGCTTAGAGCATAAAAAACGAAAATAAATATAAGGGCCTAAATGCATAGAAAGAAATACTAGTGCGGAATGCAGAGAAAATTCTACAAGTACAGGTACCATGATAAAATTAGCTAATGAATAACATGATCTGGAATCCCTTAAAAGGTAGAAAATATCAAAACAAAGTGAAAAGTGGTTGATAATAGGAAAACAAGGAGCACCAAAAATCAACGAACCTTTGCTGATAGAAAATGTTCGCTGCGCTATCGTCATATCTGCATGAGGCTCCTGCAGCTCATCATTATACGTCCTTCGATACTCGCCATCGGCGAGAGTTCCCAATAACGTTTGACACCCTTCTGTCGCAATACATTGTGTCAATTTTATTTTGATAAAATTTGATTTCTGCACATTCCATAACAGCAGAATTGATAAGAATAAGAGAAGAATCTGCCAAACTTCCCAGGATTGCGTCCAACACAGTATTGGGACAATGACATACACGGCATGGCTAAGTAAGTTAAGGCGCCCACTTGCTGAACGGCAAGTTATTTTAGCTTAGAGTTAATTTAAAAAATTTTTCAAAATTGTATGAGCTATGAGGAGTTCACTCTGAGTAAAAAGATTACTTGCCGTTCTGCAAGTGGACGTAAGTAGTCCAAACCGTCACAAAACTTGAAAAAATATACAAAATGCAAAAGATGATTTGAATGATGAGTACAAAAGTTAATCTGGAAAACTTGCAAATTTGTCGAATTACAAGCAGAAAAAAGTGTGTACCTACTTTTATTTCGGAACAGTACTTAATTTCTCTAAATTTTAAATAAGAAGTTTCCCTCAGTATTACATATGCAAAAGTTTTTATATTAACAGCCCTGCAAAAAATCGTGCGATTAATCTTTAAGGAGAGCGGCCTTCGATTGATCTCTTTTATCCACTGTGGTGATTGAAACCACTTTTTAGTTTTATATATAAAGAAAATTTTATTCAATAAAGAATACGCCTAAATGTATGCGTCAAATTCTTTCTAAATTTTTCACCATCATGAAAATTTTTGAAAATTGAAAAATCAATATTGAAAATTAAAATATTGATAAAGCATTTTTAAAATTACATAGTTCAAAGTAACTTAAATACAAAGTTAAATAAAAATAATAAGAACCCTACATTACTCCCCCTTCAAGAAAATTTAACATTAAACAAATTGAACGTTACTCTCTTTTTATGTAAATTCTTGGTATTGTTTGTGTCTGTTGTTTCAATTATTGCAGGTTTTAATCTGTCAATAGAATAGTTTTAATATTATTGTATATTTCAAGTTTAAAACATTTTTGGTCTTTTTCCACAATTTTGGACTAATTGTCTAATGTAGGGTTCTTATTATTTTTATTTAACTTTGTATTTTAGTTACTTTGAACTATGTAATTTTAAAACGTTTTATCAATATTTTAATTTTCAATATTGATTTTTCAATTTTCAAAAATTTTGGATTGTTGTGAAAAATAAGAAATAAAATAGACGCATACATTGCGTATTGAAAAATATCATACATTAAGGCGTATTAATAAATATAGTTCAAAGTTTTTATAAATTAAAACGTGGTTTAAATTACTACATTGGCGATCCTGCCAACGGACTTTAAAGCTGCGTCGTTTTCAACCGTGGAGATTGAAACATTTTAACTAAATTGAAGAAGGAGTTTACAAATTTAGTAAAATATTAAATATCAATAATAACTGTTTAAATAATATATATATATTTAACTTAGAACAAACCAATCTCAAAATTCTTCTTCCAAAATTTTTGTTATTTTTTTCTTCCAAATTTTGTTCCCTTTTAAATTGTGTAATTGCTTTAAAATTGATTGATGAAATTTGACGATGGTTTTAATATTGTGCAATGGCTTTAAAATTGATTGATGAAATTGGACAATGTATTGTGCAATGGCTTTAAAATTGATTGATGAAATTGGAAAATGTATTGTGCAATGGCTTTAAAATTGATTGATGAAATTGGACAATGTATTGTGCAATGGCAAAGGATTTCAAGTATGATAGTAGTTTTTGAAAATGCACTCCGCTGCTTTCAAAAAGTATAGTTGTGCAGTAGTCTTTCTCCCTTTATTGAAATTTTCCAATTTTCATTATACAATGTTTGGTCATTGGTGCTCCATTAAATTCATACAAAACTACACTCAGTTGTCACTGTTATTGGTATTTTTTAGTTTTAGTTGTTGTTGCCACTGCTCCGAATTCAATTAAATACGCGTTCTATGTTAATGATTGGATCGCTGATCGAACTGTTGTTGATGTTTTTAAAGTTTATCAGGCCTGTTCTGAATTCCGACTCGGAATGAAAAGTAAAACGACATTGATTTCGACTCGGTTTCTATTTGGTGTTCTCAATTCCGATTGTAAAAAATCGATTCGAAGTCGATTTCGAATCGTTTTCATTCCGATTCGGTAACCAGTTTAATCAGCTGTTTTTGTTTATGTGTTTTGGTTTAAGTATCATAAAATTTTATTTTAATTAAAAAATGCCTGCTGATATGGTTTTTGATGCGCAGACGCAAGAATACGTGCTATTGTGCGTGCGAATCGTAAAAATGCACTGGATCGGAATTCAGAACAGGTCGACTTCATTTCGATCAGCATCGATTTGTTTGCCTAATAGATTTCTTGATAGAAGTTTTTAAAGAAAGATTTATTATGCCAATTTAACTCAAATTTAAACAAAAAATACACACAACTCTTCCAAATAAAATGAAGAATTTAAAAAAAATTATTTGAAAGACAAATATCGCAACATTTGTGTATAATCTGCCAATTAATTTTCATTCCAACTGCTCAGAGGCAATACTTTTCAAACCGATAATTTTTGGTCGGAATCGAAATTGAGAACACCAATCCATTTCGATTCCGAAAAAATTGATCGGAATCGGAATCCAGAACAGGCCTGTATATTTTTGGTATTTTTCTTTCACTACTGGCGAAGAGAATTTGCAATAATACAAAAACAAGTTGCTCTCCCGTTAGTTTTTTAACTCTTTTTTTTTAATATATTTTGTTCGTCGAGCAGTTACGATCAAATGTGCATGCCGTTTTGTCTTCAGTAATTCAACTCACGAGAGCATTTCCGCTGCTTTTATTTGATTATTGCCGTTGTGTCGGTATGTGTTAGAAAATTCTTGTTCAATACTTTTTCTTTTTACGTCCATGCTGCTCTATCCTTTCTCCAAAGTTAGCTGGCTTGCTTTTTCTTTCGCCTTTCACGTTGTTCAAAAAAAAAAAAAAAATGCACACCACACAATTTTTTAAAATAGGCAGAGATCGCCTATGCGGTAACTGAAACCACTTTTTAGTTTTATATATAAAGAAAATTTTATTCAATAAAGAATACGCCTAAATGTATGCGTCAAATTCTTTCTAAATTTTTCACCATCATGAAAATTTTTTAAAATTTAAAAATCAATATTGAAAATTTAAATATTGATAAGGCATTTTTAAAATTACAAAGTTCAAAGTAACTTAAATACAAAGTTAAATAAAAATAATAAGAACCCTACATCCACATTGGGGTATAATTGATCCCCTTAATCCCTTTTGGGTATATTTGGCATCAGTCAGTTTGAAATTTATGTAGCCAATTGAAAAAAAAAAAACAATAAAAAACAAACAGCAACGAAATGAATAAAATAAAAAGATTAAATGTGATTGAATAGAATTAGCGGGGCTCTATACCCAACCTAAAATACTAGGACCATATATTCCACTATCGTAATATTTTTTTTTTTTATTATTGTACAACACCAATACGAAAAAGAAATGTAGAATATTGTATTAAACTTTAAAAAATTGTAAAATCCGTAAGAATTCCCGTACGAGTAGAAAGAGGACTTGCTCGGCAGTACCCACGGGGGTACAAAGAGGACGCGTCGAACAGTACCCGTAAGGGTATAACGGAGAGTAGAAAAAGGATCTGTCCGACAATACCCGTAGGGGTACAAAGAGGGCGTGTCGTCAGTACCCAAATGGGTACAAAGAGGAGGTGTCGAACAGTTCAAAAAGAATATGTCCGACAGTACCCGTAGGGGTTTAATGAGGACCAGTCCGACACTACCCTTACTTACTTACTTAATTGGCGCTTAACCGTCTAAACGGTTATGGCCGTCCAACAAGGCGCGCCAGTCGCTCCTTCGCTCCGCCAACCGGCGCCAATTGGTCACACCAAGGGAGTTTAAATCGTTTTCCACCTGGTCCTTCCAACGGAGTGGGGGCCGCCCTCTACCTCTGCTTCCATAGGCGGGTTCCGATAGAAACACTTTCTTGGCCGGAGCATCATCTTTCATTCGCATAACATGGCCTAGCCAGCGCAGCCGCTGCGTTTTAATTCGCTGGACTATGTTGATATCTGCGTACAGCTCGTACAGCTCATCATTAAATCTTCTTCGGTACTCGCCATCGCCAACGAGTAGAGGTCCATAAATCTTTCGAAGAACTTTTCTCTCGAACACTCCCAAAGCCGCTTCATCTGCTGTTGTCATGGTCCATGCTTCTGCCCCATATATCAGGACGGGTACGATAAGTGACTTGTAGAGTATGATTTTCGTTCGCCGAGAGAGGACTTTACTTTTCAATTGCCTACCTAGTCCAAAGTAGCATTTATTGGCAAGATTGATTCTTCGCTGGATTTCAGTGCTGATGTTGTTGCTAGTGTTGATGCTAGTTCCCAAATAAACGAAGTCTTTTACTATTTCGAAATTATGGCTGCCAACAGTAGTGTGGTTGCCAAGGCGCATATGCGCTGACTCTTTGCTCGATGACAGCAGGTACTTCGTTTTGTCCTCATTCACCATCAAACCCATCTTTACCGCTTCTTTTTCCAGCTTGGAGTAAGCAGAACTAACAGCGCGGGTGTTTAGGCCGATGATATCAATGTCATCAGCATATGCCAGTAATTGCACGCTTTTATAGTATATTGTTCCAGTGCGGTTAACTTCTGCAGCTAGTATAATTTTCTCCAGCATCAAATTAAAGAAATCGCACGATAGGGGGTCACCCTGTCTGAAACCTCGTTTAGTTTCGAACGGCTCGGAGAGGTCCTTCCCAATTCTGACTGAGCTGATGGTGTTGCTCAACGTCATTTTGCACAGCCGTACAAGTTTTGCGGGGAAACCAAATTCAGACATAGCGGCATATAGGCAGCTCCTTTTCGTGCTTCGAAGGCGGCTTTAAAGTCGACGAAGAGGTGATGTGTGTCGATTCTCTTTTCACGGGTTTTTTCCAAATTTGGCGCATTGTGAAAATCTGGTCGATGGTAGATTTACCAGGTCTGAAGCCGCACTGATAAGGTCCAATCAGCCGGTTCACGGTGGGCTTCAATCTTTCGCACAATACACTTGAAAGGACCTTATATGCGATATTAAGAAGGCTGATTCCACGACAGTTGGTGCATTTTGCAGTATCCCCCTTCTTGTGGACTGGGCAAAGAACACTTAGATTCCAACCATCGGGCATGCTTTCGTCCGCCCATATTTTGCTAAGAAGCTGCTGCATGCGCCTTACCAACTCCTCGCCGCCGAACTTGAATAGCTCCGCAGGCAATCCGTCAGCGTCCACGGCCTTGTTGTTTTTCAATCTGGTTATTGCTATTCTAACTTCGTCATAATCCGGCGGGGGGACATATATTCCATCATCGATTGCGGGATCGTGTTCTTCATCTCTGCGCGGTGAATTGCTGCCTCCATTTAGGAGAGCAGAGAAGTGTTCCCTCCATAATCTAAGCACACTATCGTAATATTTTTTTTTATTATTGTACAACACCAATACGAAAAAGAAATTTAGAATATTGTATTAAACTTTAAGAAATTTTAAAATCCGTAAGAATTCCCGTACGAGTAGAAAGAGGACTTGCTCGGCAGTACCCACGGGGGTACAAAGAGGACGCGTCGAACAGTACCCGTAAGGGTATAACGGAGAGTAGAAAAAGGATCTGTCCGACACTACCCGTTGAGGCATAAACAGGTACAATTGGTCTGTCCATATGACATGCTCAATCAAAAGGGATCACTCCAACCCATATAAAGAGATTCCTTTGCGACTCATCCTGGATTCATCTTAGACTAATAGGATTTTTTGCAGGGAACGTATCAAAAATAAATGAAATAAACATTCTGTTTTCGCTAAATAACAGCCTAACTCCTATACTTTTAAAAAGGACTTAGGCGGTTATTGCTTATGACCATATGGATCAAATATTGCATACTTTTCTGCGCACTTGATACTGTTTTAGAATTTGGCTATGGAGTTTTAGCGTTAGCGATTGTTGAAATCCGGGGGCTTCCATAGGCGGGTTCCCATAATAATACCCTTTGGGTAAAATCATCCTTCTTCATTCGCATAACATGGCCTATACAGCACAGCCCCTGTGTTTTAATTCTCTGGACTATGTTGATGTCTTCATAGAATTTATTCAGCTCATCATTAAACCTTCTTCGGTACTCGACGTACTCAGCGTGTAGAGTACCGTAAATCTTTCGAAGAGCTACCATTTGATGTTGTCAGCGTCCATGCTTCTGCAATATATAGCAGAAGGGGTAAGAAGAGACTCGCAGAGCATGATTTTCGTTTGACCAGAGAGGAATTTACTTTTCACTTGTCTACTCAGTTCAGAGTAGTATTGTTGGCAAGAGTGAGTCTTATCTACCCGTCTTGGCTGACAGTGCTTTTGAGTTAATGCTGGTTCCAAGATAAACGGATTTCTTTACCTACTGAATTAACCGGCGCTTAGCCGTTCAAACGCCTATGATCGTCAAACAAGGCGCGCCAGTCTCTTTTTCGCTCTGCTAACTAGCTCTAATTGGTAACAGCACCTGGTTCTTTCGGTGGAGTAAGGACCGTCCTCTTACTCAGCTTCCATAGGAAAGCTCCTAGCCAGCACAGCCGCAGCGTTTAATTCCTTGAACTATGCTGATGTACTCGTAAAGCTCGAACAGCTTTTCAATAAATCTTCTTAAGTACTCGCCGTCGCCAATCCGTAGTGGTCCATAAATTTTTCGAAGAACGCTTCTGTCATGGTCCACGCTTCTGCCCAATAAGCAAGACGGCTACGATAAGTGACTTGTAGATCATGAACTTCTGCAGAGATGGCTACCTATGTGCTCAAAAGCGCTAAAAAACTGTCGGGGTCGTCTATATTTTTAGAGAAGGATCTCAATGCTGCAAAACAACAGAGCAAGAAAGTATTGCTGCAATTAAAAAAAGATCTTTGGAAGCTGGACCGCTCTCAGAGCATATATGTAAGAAATGATGCTATGTGCATAAACAAAAAGTGGATGGCGTTTAACGCAAACAAAGTCCTAATGTGTGACGGTGAACCGGCGGAGGCTTTACTTCGGAGTTACTATGGAGAAAACCTGAAGAAACTAGATATAACGTATGATGGCATTTTAAGTAAGACGACAACAAAAAACTAAACGTTGCCCGGTCTGATGGTGCAAACATGAGGAGTGGTAATACTGTTATTCAACCCAGGACGGTAGCACAAAATTAAAGTATTATCATACAATATCGCCTACTTTCGTAGTAAGCTTAAATTTAAAAACTTTTTTAATTATATAAAATCATTCGATATCTTTTTCTTATTTGAGACTCATGTTGTTTACGAGGACAGGTCAAAATTGTCTCACCATTTTAAAGATTATGTACTACATTGGGTAGATGCGGTTAAGACGCATGTTGCTGGTCGCGCTAGCGGAGGGTGTCTTTTTGATTTTAAGAGTAGTTTGGAAGCTGTTTACAATTTAAAATTTCTTAGTCTTTCTGAGTGTGTTGTACTGTCGGTAAACCTACGTGTGTGTACGTGGTTAATCCCTCAGTATCTGAACTGCAACAAATGATTTGATGATTTTAAGATCTTAGAGAACTTTTTCGCTTCGCAGCAACCGGTCTCTTTTTGTTTTTTGGATGATTTAAACGCGCGCGTAGGTGAACATCAATTGTTTGACAAAAACTTACTGTCTGGTCATTCGGGTGTACAGGTAAGCAGAAAATCTAAGGATGTAGTGCTAGATGCTAAAGGCAAAAATCTACTAAATTTTGTCGAGGATGTGGGCGGAGTTATACTAAACGGTAGGTCACCCGGTGATATGAGTGGCGAATTTACGTTTTGCAGTGCTATAGGGTGTTCTGTTATAGACTACGTTATATCTTCGTTTGAGCTTCTACCAACCGTTAAGAGCCTTTCAGTTAGCAAAAAAGAATATTCTGATCATATGTCGCTTTGCGTAGTTTTGGAGGTTTCAGATAAAAACGCTAAGGACACCTCAAGGACCTGCCCACTCAAGTTAGTGTGGAAGCCGAAGCACATACAAAGGTATGTCAATTTTTGACATTACAGATGTTAGCATTGATGTTATGGTGTCTTCCTTACAAAATAAAATAAAATCTGCTGCCCCGGACAGTCCTGGAAAATCAAAATACGTCCCAGAAAATAGTTGGCTTGACAACCAGTGCTTTAAAGCCCGTAGAAAAATGTTAGTACACCTAGACGAGTGGAGGAGGAGTGGCTTGGAAGCAGCTCGTATATCGTATGTCGCATTACGTTCAAGTTACTACAAGCTTTGCTTTGAGAAAAAACTGGAATATGAAGGAAAGGATATTGACCTCTTAAGTACTGTGAGAAGCACAAGGGACTGGTGGCGGATAGCTAAATCTTTGAAAAGTCAACCACATAGGGTGTCGTGTAGTCTGTCGTTGACAGATTTCTACAACCACTTCAAGTTATTGTTATCTAGTACAGTAGAAGCACCTGGCATGCATTGGACGTTACCTTCATTGATAGACCCTTTTCTCGATTCTCCTTTTGAGCACCGCGAGTTGCAGCTTGTATTGAAAAGTCTAAAAGACAACAAAGCTCCGGGTGAAGATCGAATTTCTTATGAATTTTACAAGTACGCCCCGCAGTGTCTCTTAACAGAACTACTGGCTTTGTTCAATGCAATATTTCTTAAGAAACAGATTCCGCAATGTTTCCGCAGCGCAATTGTTATCGCCCTCTTCAAAAAAGGCGACCCTGACCTTCCTTCCAACTACAGGGGATTATCACTGCTTCACACCATATATAAGTTTTTCGCTGCTTTGCTTCTGAGTCGCATTAACGCTTGGCTCGAATGCAATAATGTTATAACCGAGTTTCAGGCGGGCTTGCGCAAAAACTATTCAACAGTTGACAATATGTTCAACCTGACCAGTATTGTACACTTGAACTTTAGTGCGAAAAAGGAAACGTTCGTTTTCCTTGTCGATTTTTCATGTGCTTTTGACACAGCTCCAAGGAATTTGCTTTTCTACAAGCTTGCCCAGCTCGGTCTATACAGTCGCGTTATTGAGGTACTTCGCTTAATTTATGAAGATACAACTAGTCAGGTTTGGATGGATGGAGCGCTTTCGGAACCATTTTCTGTTAAACAGGGTGTACGGCAAGGGTGCATGCTAAGTCCAGCTCTGTTCTCTTTATATATTAATGACTTAAGTGACATTCTACCCTGTGGTGTAAAAGTTGCTGACGTTGTAGTTAAAGTTCTTTTGTACGCTGACGATATTGTGCTTCTGGCAGACTCTGCGACAGATTTACAGAAAATGACAGATACGCTTCACCTTTACAGTAAGCAGCGGGGTTGACAGTTAATCTCTCTAAATCCAAAATATTAGTTTTTAGGGAAGCTAGCAGGATGTCCGCTGGAATTATGGTAATGACACTATTGAGATTGTAAGTGAGTACAAATACTTAGGCGTGCTTTTAAATTATAAACTTTCTTTCACAAAGCACTTAGATGCGAAACTGCCAGAAGCTAAAACTGCTATAGTTGCTACATGGCTCAAATATATAAATAATCCCAGAATTCCCATCTCGCTAAAGATGAAAATTTTCGAAGCGGCGTCCAGGTCTATCATGTTTTATGGTGCGCAACTATGGGGTATTGATAAGTTTGAGTCCGTAGAGAAACTCCTGCGGTTCTTTATAAAAAAGCTAATATTTCTGCCATCTAACACTCCAAACTATATGTTGCACCTCGAATCAGGTTTATGTTCGCTATACTACCATACTTTAAGCACGCACATGTATTATATCGCGCGCTGTTTTAGTTTATCACCAAATAGACTGCCCGGATTGTAGCTGAAGAGACAGTGCGTCAAGGCTCGCACTGGGTGAAAAATTGGGAAAATGTTTATGTAAGTGTTGATATGGACCCTCAGAGGGATTTCTCGCCTGCAGCGCTAAAACTGCGAATTCCTGTAGTACTAGAGAAATTGCTGCAAAAAGAGTTTACTAGCTACACCGAGAGTCCGCTGCAGTCTAGGTCACACGATGTTTACCCGTACGTGATTCCTATGGACGCTACTTACTTCTCCGATGAGTTTTCAGCCTACGCCATAAGTCTGGTTTTCGCGCTAGGAGAGGCTTGCTAAACCTCAATGCAAGAGCTTTTAAAAAGGTAACTTCTGTAAACTGCTCAGTTTGCAACTTATGTACTGCTGAAATCACCTTGCATTTTATTGGGATATGTCCTATTTACAAAGATATCCGTTTTCAATGTTTTGGCGAGAAAGTTTTGGACCTGCAAAAGGTTTTAACTATTCTCAGTGGTGGTAACTATAACTCGCTACGCCTATATATAAGTAGTTGCGTTAAATATAGGGAACTTATTGTAATAGAATTTGCTTAAACTATTGTTTTAACTATATGTGCTATGGAGACACACAGCAATTAATGTTATTCTCTAAGATCCACTATTTATTATTCTAAAGTATAGTCTTACAATTTCTACTTTTGTAATTCTTTGTTGTAATATAATAAATAACTATATCTCTCTCATGAACTTCCTTTGCGGAGAGAGGACTTACATTTTCAATTGCCTTCCTAATCCAAAGAAGCATTTATTGGCAAGAGTAATTTTAAGCTTAATTTCAAAGCTGATGTTGTTGTTTTTGTTAATGCTGGTTCCCAATTAAATGAAGTCTTTTACTATTTCGAAACTATGGCTGCCATCAGTGCGGTTGCAAAGGCGAAAATGCATTGACTCTTTGCTCGGTGACAGCAGGTACTTCGTTTTGTCCGCATTAATCATCAAACCCATTTTTTTCACTTCTTTTTGCAGTTTGGAGTAGGCAGAACTTGCGCCGTAAGGGTGTTCAAGCCGATGATATCAATGTCATCAGCATACCGCATGCTTTTATAGAATATTGTTCTAGGGCGGTTAAGATCCGCAGCTAGTATCGTTTTCTCCAGCATAGAATTAAAGAGATCACAGGATAGGGGATCACCCTGTGTGAAACCTCGTTTAGTTTCGAACGGCTCAGAGAGGTCCTTCCTAATTCTGTCTGAGCTGATGGAGTTGCGCACCGTTATTTATCACAGCTGTATAAGTTTTACGGGGAAAACTAAATTCAGACATTGCGCCATATAGGCAGTACCCTTTACGTGCACTCGAAAGCGGCTTTAAAATCCACGAAGAGGTGATGAGTGCCAATTCCTTTTTCGCGGATTTTTCCAAGATTTAAAGGTTACAATTGCCAGGGTGAAGAAACTGCACGGCGTACTATACACTTGTATACGGATAGTTCCAAATTAATGGAAGGGTCTGGTCTGCTGTTTAATGTGTCGATCCAGAAATAAGTATATCCTACAGGCTGCCAGGTAACTGAAGCGTCTTTCTGGCGAAAATTATAGCCGTGAAGAAAGCAGCAGAAATTCTGGAGAAATGGTGCTTGAGCTGCAGTCGCGTCAATATACATATTGATGGTCAGGCGGCGATTAAGGCAATAATCTCACACAGTACTTCATTAAGAAGTGTTCTGGAATGCAAGGAAGCATTGAAAAAACTTTGCTCAGGCCGGACCGTACGTCTGTACTGGGTTACCGGTCATAAAAGAATAGAAGGTAACGAAAAGGCTGAAAATTTAGCAAATGAGGGTACAACACCAGATGAATCAACGATATACGTCCCAATTCATTTGGGAGAAATCAAAAAGAGATAGGAGTTGCATATGATCCATCAAGCAAAAAAGGCGTGGACAAAAGCACGGGGCTGCAAATTTTCTAAGATCATGTGCAAAGCCTATGATATTGGACTCACAAGGTGGCTTATATTTCTGAAAAGAGAAGACTTTGGGCTCACGATGAGCATACTAGCTTGCGTTAGGCTTCGTCAGTAGTAGCGGGTGTAGGAAGTGTTCGTGTCCTGCGTTCGCCTGGTCAAGGCTCCAGCTATTAGGGGCAGCAGAGTTGCCAGATCTTTAGCAGCATTTAAGCTTACTTCATATCTTAATTGGCGCTTAACCGTTTTAACTGTTATGGCCGTCCAACAAGGCATGCCAGTCGCTTCTTCGCTCTGCCAATTAAGCTAGGCCCTAGAAAACTTCTAGTATTTGCCAAAAGGTCGGAGTTATTATAACCTAAGTCCTAGCACCTGATTGTTGGTCTTACGTTTGCCCGTCAAACAAATCCTGGTAACACTATGGACACATTCAGTCTGTGTAAGGTCTTTATTGACCGACCATTTTAACCTGAACTAACCTTCCAAGATTTATCGCATGATAAAAATCTGGTCGATGGTATATATACCAGGTCTGAAGCTGCACAGAAATTGTCCAATCAGCCGATTCACATGGGCTTCAATCCTTCGCACAATACGTTTGACAGGACCTTACGTGCGGTATTAATAAGGCTGACTCCGCGATAGTTGGTGCAGTTTGCAGGATCCCTCTTCTTGTGGACTGGGTAAAGAACATTCAGATTCCAATCGTTAGGCATGTACGCCTTCGACCAAACTTTGCAAAGAAACTGATGCATGCGCCTTACCAACTGCTCGCCGCCGTATTTGAATAGCTTCGCAATCCATCAGCGCCAACGGCCTTATTGGGCTGGTTTTTGCTATACCGACTTTTTTATAATCGATTTATTCTAAAATGGGTTCATCATCCCTGGGCTGTACATCCCTGTCTCCATTTAGGAGATTAGAGAAGTGTTCCTCCATAATCTAAATACTCTCTAGACATCAGTTACAAGGTCGCCGTATTCGTTCTTACAGCAATTTTCCCCGCACTTAAAACCTTCCCTCTGCCGCCGAAAACTCTAATATTTGACCCTCTATCAAATAAAGTGACTATTTTAGTTATCCAATTATAAATTCTTTGGAGTGGTCCGCTTTAAAAATGTTAGTCCCATATAAGTATGAATAATTTATGTCGATATGATGTACCAGCTAATTTGCTCAACTGTATTTACTTTTATTGTTGTGCTGACAACCAAAACCATTGCTGTTTGATGTCTGCACCTTTTCAGTTTTTGAAATGGAATTTCGTTATGCATTCTTTATAGCCGCGACTATGTCATATTTGCACATTCTCCGAAACTGTCCTTCATCGAGAAGAACGGCGCACACAATCGTTTTCCTGAACAAACTACATGTTGTTAGGTTATAAAAAGTCATGTTTAGCTCATGTACATTAGCGTGTGCCCCTCTTGTTAATATATAAATAAAAAATCATCTTTGAAATGTTCTATAAGTGTGTGGATATTTGTCAAATCACATAACGTACAATTTTTACTTATAAATGACTCATAAATTTTTTTAAGTTCAAGGTGAAGCGAAGATAATTTAAGGGATTTCATTCAAATGTTCAAACATTCGTTCGTTTAAGTGTGCAAGTTTCACTCAAAAATTGTTTGGACCTAAAGTAGAATGATGGACCCTTCGCTTGCTTACTGTGGAGCTAATGAAAATTTGGTATCAAAGAGTTCATTATTGACTCATGATATGATACAAGAGGTTCTAAAGCACAATGTTATCCTTTCTAAATTTCAACCTTGTCTAGGAATGAAAAATCTTGTTTTAACCTCCATAAGGTCTTCGGGTTATATCCACTACTTTTCCAGCTATAGACAAATTTACAAATTTGGTTTTCGGGTCATATTTGACCCATTGTACACTGAAAGAAAAAAACTGTTGAATTTCGAACAACTGTTGAACTTCGCACAAGTTGTTGATTCTGAATTAATCGTTTGAACAACAAAGCGCATCAAGTGTAAGCCACAACAATAAAGACATTTTTCTAATAATTTTTATGTTGCTTTTTCCATACCTTGTTCCCAGAACTTTCAGTGTGATAGGCGTAGCACGCTACCATCACACCGCGGTGGCGCTTAGATTGAATGATGACGAGAATATTCCGCGGCCGGAAAATAAACTCCGCGGAAGTTATATACCTTTTGTTTAGAAATAACGTCCACTTCCTTTGTTATCAATTATAACTCACTATAAACATTTTCAATAAATGGAAACATAAACAAAACAGAGACCCAATTCAATTATTATTTCATACTTTAAAATTCAAAACATTGCCTGCATTTAAAAATTTATCAAAAACCATGCTTTGTAATAAATTTCAAACAAAAATAAAGGTAAATTAATTATAAGTCAACGTTTATTTTTTATTATAAATTTATTTAAGTATTGGACTAAGCACGGGAGGTGTGGGATCGTGCGATCATATTTTGCAAAAGCGTTAATGCACGCTCTTAACCAACTCTTTATATCCATGTCCGAACACATTGACAAGCAGTGCATAATTTCTTCGGCCAGTATTATTTGCCAACCCGAATATTACCATTTATATTTTCTCATAGTCTTATGGAAAGGGTGAATCGGCCTCATCATCTCCCTTGCTGCTTAGCAATGAGAGAGAGTTACCACCACAACTTAAATACTTTGTGACCATCGGTCTTGAGACCATCGTCATTCGCAAAATTTCCTTCAATGGTCATCTCTGCCATCATTGTAGATTAAAGCTATAAAGAAACGAAATATCTACTCCAAATTCTTTTAAAATTAAAACTTTAGTGCCAACAAAAAAAAAACATATTTATTGATCAAAATAAAAATTTACAAAATATTATTATTGAACAAACGTTTTTTAATTTTCATTCAAAAACTATTATGAGCAAAGTCTATGCGATAAAACTTATTACTACTAATCCCTGATACAAAATAAAATTAAATTGAAATAATAAATAAAAAAATTAATAAAACTAAAGGTAAATGAAGTAAATTAAAAGAAATTAACTAAGATAAAATTAAATTAAACAAAATAAACTAAAACAAAATACAACAAAATAATATATAATAAAAATTATATTTAAACTGGAGAAAGCTAACGATATTAAGAAAATAATAATAAAGTAAAAGTAAAATAATAGAGCAAGGCTTAATTAAGAAAAATGAAGTTACTTATAATTTTAGTTTTTTGTTATATTGTAGTTTATTTTATACTAATTAGTTTTATTTTGCTTCATTTTATCCTAATTTATTTTGTTATTTTTATTTGGTTTTTGTTTTTGGTTGTCTAGCTCATTCCTTTTCAAAAAGGAAATAACGCCTACCAATATTGGAGAAAAAATCCTTTAATTCACTGCTCCAGATAAAAATGCCCCCTCTCGCCGAGCTGTATGTCACTTGGATGTTGCAGTCACCAAATTCTTCTGCGAGTGTGGGTGCTGGTAAACTTGCGCATGTTTAGGTTCCTTGCATCCCATCTCCTCGGAATGAGGTTCAAAACATTTGTGGGCGATCTTGTTTTATTGAACTGAACAACATTTTCAGGCGAGCCGTTTGTTTGATGATACAATTTTAAAAAAGACGCAACCTAATGTGAATACATATGAACCATAAAAGTCCATATAAGTACATTCAAATACAAATGTATATATAATGTTTCGGGATGTTTGAACGTGCTTAGTGATAGAACTTTTAGAAAAAGTATCGATACTGGTACCCATATAAAATACTCGGCTCAAGGTATCGACGCTAGTACTCATTCTCAGTAAAAGGAATCGAGTATACTCGATCCAAGTGAGTACTTCGGATTTTTTACCAAATGTGAAGAACCTTTTTTTAAAATGAGATTGTATGTTTTGAATTTAATAGAAAAAAGTAATGTAGTTTATGTTTGGACGAAACCGAACATTATATACCCATTTGTGTGCTCTGACATGTATTTTAAGGATACATTTAAAGAGAAACGTTGCGAACATTAAATGATTTTTGATCGATTTATGGTGTTTAAAAAAATTTCAGTTAAAAAAAGATTTTCTCAAACGGGTCGCCCCTCGGCAGTGGTTTGGTAAGCACTCCGAGTATACTTCTCCCATGAAAGTGAAGATTCATCTGCTTTGCAGATGACAGTCGGACTCGCCATAAAATATGTAGCACGACGCAAATTGGAAGGTAAGCTGGGTCTAAATCTCCTCGGAAAAATATAGCTCTAGTATTTTTTTATGGCATCAGTCGTTTTGTGGAGAGATTAACTAAATAGAACTTTGTACTTTGCACTGCCATATCTCAAATGGTTGTTGGTGTTGTAACAGTTATTCGCCCCATCCAATAGGTGCGACCAATTGTCACCAATATCCTCTAACGGGAGTCCAAGGAAACCTGCAGTTTCAAGAGGGGTAGGCCAAGAGAAATGGATGGCAATTGAAAAGATGGTTGGTGTCATGTGGTGACAAGTGGCAAAGAGGGCATACATTATGTATGTCTTGGCTGATTCTGGATAGGTATGGGTTTAACCAGTTACAGTATCCAGATCGAAGTTGAGCTAGAGTGACGCGCGAGATGCTCTCCTCTTCTGCGAGTTCAGTATATTTTACTTTAAAAACGGAGTTCGCCAGGCAATTCCTCGAATAGATGTTCGACGCATTTCCGTGGATATCACTGAGGACCTTTTTGTGTTCTGGTTCTATATCCGGCCGAGGTCACGGGTGGCGTATTTCCTCATAATATTTGCGGAGATGACTTCTTAAGACCCTGGCAGGCGGAGCCCTTTAATGAGATATCTGTTGGGATGCCCAGGTTACTGTATATTCAACGGAAACTGCTTGTTCAGCATTTCATTTTTCTCCCTAATGGGGAGTACTCTCGCCTCACTATGTGGATGGTGCTCTGGGGACAGCCCGTTTCGGTTCTGAGAGGGGTGCTTTGACAGGCCAATATTTTCTTCCAGTGAGTAAACTTAAAGCTCGGCGACCATATCGGGTACGCGTAGCATGGTGATCTGTTCTGGTAGCGAAGGGAGTTTACATATGTAGAAATTAAACAAAAGCGGCAATGAAACACAACCTTTGTTAATTCTTCTGGGTTTAGATGCTACGATCCTTATTTGCACCGGTATCTGCCGACCAGTCAGCGGTCCACCTTGTGGGACCAGGGGGAAGATTGGACCCTTACAAGTCTTGCAGTAACGTGTCGTGGTTGACTGTATCAAAAGCTTTAGATAAATCTATCTCTACTGGTAGTATTTTCACGTACCATATATGTATATATTGGAAATTTTGTTAAGATTAAAACTGTCCCATTTCTTCAAAGGATTGGTCCCTATCCGCTTATGATCTGAACTATCTATAATACAAAGCACCATTTTTCCGCCATATTGCAAAGTGATATAAACAGCTCTTGACTAACGGTTTGTAAATCTTTTAAAAGCTGCTAGCTCCATTCACCAAAATTTCACAATAGAACGAAAGAGCTCTATTGCATGACAAGTTAAATTGTATTGAAATTTTATGAAGTTAGCAGCTTTTCATAATTTTATTGGAGTTAGTGATTCTGGAAAATAAACACACACTTTTCTTTCACCACCATATGCAGAAATGGTCTCCCACTCCACCATTATAAAAGGCGGTTTAAGTTAAATGCGGAGCTTTAACCGCATCGTCCACCATTACAAATTATGCTGAAGTTATGATGGAATGGACTGAACTTTGTTGATCTTAAACATGTAGACCATCGAAACTTTGTAAAGTATCAGGGAAAAGTATCGAGGTAAAGTATCGATACTTTATTCAGTACTTGGAAAACGGTATTGAGTACGAAATACTCAAGTATTTTTTGGAAAAGTAACGGTTAGTAGTATCGTATCGTTCTATCACTAAACATGCTGCAAGTACATAAGAACATACATATGTATATTACAGTTGATCATACATATTTTTATAGAAAATGGAACTTCTTGCATACTAAAGTTTTGTATTCTTGTTAATGATAATTGGTTTAGCATTGGTTTTCAATATCGCATTACCAAAGGAAGCGCTATTTATGATCTTTTAAGTTTTCGGTTTTGTTGGAGTTGTTGTCATTATTTTTGAGTACAGCTATCATGATTTTTACTAAGTTGTGGCAAGCATTCCGTAAAAATTCATATGCCTTGACGCAGTTCGCAGTCGGCATAAAACATGTAGGAAGAATAATTTGGGCGATGCAAATTGAAAAAAAAACAACTAGGCCTCTTAATCTCCGCCAATAAGTAAATATATCGCATTAAGTTTTTATTATTATTTTTCAATTGGCTTAGTCTCAAGGTGGTTTTAAAATAATATAATTAAAAAAAATTTAAGTTAAACGATTTTATTGAAAACTATATTTACATGAAGTAATAATAATACTAAAAGCTAGAAACTAATTAGGTAGGTCCTAGGCACTAGTCATCACACTCCTCATCAATCTAGGGCGTTGACCAGATAATTAAATAAAAACGTTGGACGTGTGAAATTTCTAAAAATGTGAGGCGTAGAATAACCTTATTAAGGTTCAGTTGGTCTAATATATGACTCTAATATCTCTGAGCTAAAGAGCGGTAACAAGAAACCGATACAAATGGGTTGCTACCAGACTATTTTACAGGCAGAAATCCATGCAATAGAAGTACGCAGTAGAGAATGTCTACGACGAGGCTTAGTACCCTCATTATGTCAGACAGCCAGGCAGTCTGCGTGCCTTGAGGTCTTACACAATTACTTTCAAGATAGTGGATGAATGCATTGGAGCCCTAAATGATCTGGGAGTCAAAAACTAAATTTTGTTATGACGGGCTCTTTGGCATCAGGGACATGAAGGTAATGAACAGGCAGACTACATAGGCAAGCAAGGTGGTATAGCAGAATTCTATGGCCCGTAGCACTGCTATGGTCTCGCAAAGGCACACACAAGGAAAACCGTTAGTAACTGGGAAACAAATCAGTTCATACAACACTGGATTGAATGCCCAGGGCTCAATTTGTTTATACTCCCAGCAACGAGAATATCAGCCAAACTCATTACTTTAAGCATAGGGGGCCAGCGAACTCTCACTAGGAAGGTAGGACACTGTAGTATAGGATGCCACTTAATTAAGTTGAAACTACCATACACAAATATATCGTTTTTGTTAGCTGGAGATGAAATGGCGGTTCACATTCTCTGCGAATACTTCGCTCTGTAAAGGCAAATACTCTTCCATTTATGTGGCGCGCCCCTAACCGCATCATGATATGGAGTAAAAAACCGGAAGAGGTTCAGCAAAGGCCTTTATATAAGTACAACTGTTTGGCATATACAGATTCACAGAAGATGTACGTATGTATTCGCACATGTTTCTATTGAAATTTGCATCTATCACAGAGTCTTAAATAAAATGGTGGTTAGGTTAGATTGAACTGGCGGGTCCATGAAGACCTCACATAGACTGAATGAGTCCGCAGTGTAACCAGAACTTTACTTAATGACCAAACTGAAAACCCCTATCAAAAACCAGGACCTATGTTACAAACTAACTGCGTCCTTTTAGCAAATACTAGAAGTCTTCTATGCCCTATGCCACTTGCTGCTTCTAGAGTTGACAGATGTATCACTTCTTATAGCTGGAATCTTAGCCTAGCAAGCGCAGGGCAAGAGCACAAAACCTGCTCGATCGTTTCCAAGCCTAATTTAAAGGCATGTGACGCCAGAAGGCAGTTTCCAGTCAGAATACCCGTCATGAGTCTGCAGTCCTCTCTTTTTAATGATAGAAAAATGGTGGTATTTGTTTTAAAAAATATACCAATCAGTAATTTGCTCAAATATATTTTTATAGGCATGTCGTTAACAAGTATTTTACTTACCTTCATCCTAAACAAAAACCATTTACATATTTTTTTGTTTAAATAAAAGTGATGAAAATTTTATTACATTCAAATTCAGTTAGCTACTATAAAATATATTCCTTTGCAATATTTTCTCTTTGTTTTTGCTGTTTTTTTTTTTTTGTTATTCAAAGATCTTATAAAATTTTTTCTTTACAAATTTAACATTGTTGCATTCATGGGATCAACATCCTGAACGAAAGGACATGCACATAAATATGATATTACAATTTTATTGTATTTTGTATCCATATGGACGTTATTGTACAACTGCTTATGTGTTTGTATGTATTAATGCAGGTATATATGTACGTATTTATATATATTTAGTATGCTCTTTCAATTCGACTTATGGATTTATATGAAGGTTTATGTATGTATATTTGTTTTTGTATACTAACATCAAGGACATATTGATCTTGCTTTATTAGTTGTGCATTGTATCCATATTTATTTATATTTATTGCAAAAAATCATTACACAAAGTGGCCACGACATTGTAATAGAATTGAATTTAACTGTTTTTATCAATAAACATACATACATAAAATTAAAAATAGATATGTTGGTATGTATGTGGTATATACGTGGACAGAGCAATTAAACAATACGAATATATATTTTTATACCTACTTACAAATGTACTCAAAGGTATTCTTGTAAACTGACATACATATGTACACATTTTATGTATGTAAATAAAAATAAAAATAATATATATATATATATATATATATATATATATATGTACGTATATATATATATGTACGTAAATGTAACTTAATTAAGCTTATGGGAAATACAATAAGTTTTCACTTATCATTATATTATTTCCAAAAATTTAGCTACAGTCATGTGAAATAAAATATGCATATGAACGAAGCTATGAATGAAAATGCTCAATAAAATTACAAAAAAAAAATTATGTCTACTAGAACGATTTCCAACATTCCTTGTATAGTTTTTTAATTGAAATTTACTAAATTTTGTCCAAAAAAATTGTCTTAAGACTTTGTTAGACTACTAAAAATTTGTACCGCATTTTTTTCTATTCAGTTCTTATTTATTCTGAACAGTTGGCTTTTTCGGAGGAATAGCCACATTTTAAAATTTTTATAATAATCTGTGCCATCGTTCCTGTTTTATTTCACATCACTGTACATAAACATAATTTTTTATCAATTAATTGACGGAATGATAAAAGTACATTTTATTCGAAATCTACTCCTCGTACGCGTAGTTATTACCCCCTAACCCAGGCATGCTTAACCAACGAACCGATATCATTTCGTTACGATAATTAACGTTAATAAACGAAACAAAGTCATTTCGTTTCGTTTATTAACGTTAAGAAAGTCAAATTAACGAAATTATTTCGTTTCGTTTTCTGCCATATCAAAACGAAATCAAATCGTTTATGTTGATTATTAATTTCAAACTATGCTGGCAAAGCTGATTGATGGCGGAGTCATTAAAGGTGAAAGCATTAGCCAATCTGATTGCAACTTTTCTCATGAATTTTGACAGTACGAACATTTCTCAGAGTATTTTGGACATTACCACCAACGAATTACACAAATAAATTACATGGAGTTTGTGTGTGTATGTCCGCTCGCCGTTACCACCTTACAGCTTCAACATGGCTATAGCATTGCCAGCACAATTCAAACATAAAGTATCACGTTTTTGTTAACGTTTTTAACGTTAACGAAAGCTTTTCGTTTCGGTTAAAAACGAGATACAATTTATCTTGATAATTTCTTTATCGATAATATTTCGAAGGGTTTCAACGGAAACGGTGGAAATTTTTTGATAAACGATTAGCTTAACGTTAAGGTGCACCCCTGCCCTAACCTCATTAAATTTTTTTGCAAAACTTAAATTTTTTCACCGAAATTATTCGATTTTTTTTTTTTTTAATTCCACTACAAACCAAGTAACAGCGAAATCAAATCACCTACCGTTTAGATGAATGTTGACCACACTTTTTTTACAGGAAAATAATTCAACATCTTAAAGAAAATCATTGTATGCTTAAATTTGTATTTCGTAAGTTTTTTAAACTCAAGGAAACTATTAAAGTTACAAAAAGGTCAAGGTAAATTTCAATGTGCTTTGAAAAAAAAAAAACACCTCAATATTCAGTTGAAATTTTGTGTCAGCTCAATTTTTAGATAATACCTCTAACCAGTCTTAAAGGAACGCGATAGCTTCTTAATGGTTTACGTTATCTCAAAGATACACATTTCTCAACTTTAAAAAAATTACTTTGAATATTTGAAGAGAAAAGGGACAATTTTAAAAATAGCACACAACTATTTTCAAAGAAATGTAGTAATAAATTGAGTAGCTATAAGAAATAACAGTTATTTGGGAAGTCTAGGTGTCGCATTTATGTAAACTTGACATATCGCACGTTTTATTGTAAACAGGGCTCGAATTACGTATTCCCAGATCGAAACGGTAATCGTATAAAAAAAGCATAATTTAAGACTTGTGGCAATTTCGAAAAACGTCAATAAAAAGGTTTATTTTGACAATTGAGTCAAGTGCGAGTGAAGGACTTTTTTACATTTCACCTTTTGTTTTAAATTGAGCTAATAAAAGCCTAAATTATTTAATATAATCTATAAAACCACGTTTAATTTAGAAAAGCAGCAAATATAAACGCCATTCGAACGACTTTTTGGGATCGAATAGAAGTTTGTGACGTTTACAATTAGTTGGCTACGTTCACTAAACTCATAATACCAAATGTCAACATAATCTTGTTAGTTGATAATCTGGCCTGTCTTAATATTTAAAAATATCAAAATTTTGAGTTTAATCAGTTCACAAAAGTATTATACAAAAATATCTTTTCCTAGGGAAAATTAGGCGTAATCATAGTTTTGAGTTAGAGCTTATTTCATTTAGAGTAGCACTAGAAAGATAGAGTTCACTGCATTTCTAAGTATACCATAGTCACTTAAGTAGCGAGCCCGAGAAAGAGCCAAGATTAAGCAAACTATCTTAAAATTTACTTAGCTTTCAAATGTGAAAAGGGCGAATGCAATTGAAAGTTTTAAAACCGAGTAGTGAAAAATTTGTGAATATATAATTTTTACATTTTTAAGCAGATCGTAATTATAAAATAAAAGTCACAACCCTTTTTTGACTTCCAAATAATCTATTTTAGAGATTTTGAGTTGCTGGTCTCGAATATGTAAAAAATATCTGTACTAAAAATATTTTAAAAGAAAAGTTTTAGTTGTTGTTGCTTTTATTTTTATTTTCGGCCTTTCAAAAGTTATATCAAGAAGAATTTCCGAGCTCTAGGCCACACATATATATTAGTAATAAAAATGCAACAAGGTGCATTCACAAGTCCCTGAAGATGATTTCTAATTGAAATCGAAATATCGACAAAATAAATAAATACAACATATATGGTATAATTAAGTGCATTCTTATTACTAATATATATGTGTGGCCTAGAGCTCGGAAATTCTTCTTGAAAAGTTTTAGGTGCAATTTATATGAGCGAAAATTCTTGAAAATTTATGCTACATTTGTAGTTAATTTAAAATTCTCTTGTATAAAAAGAACTGAAAGTGAAGTGAAAATTTCTGTTGTTATGACTTCTCTCTTTATATGTATATTTGAACTCAGCAACTCAATCAATATCTGCGGCCCACTGCCAAAAAGGTAGTTAAGTGTAGAAAGTGAAGTCAGAGAAATATGCAGTGCGAGTTTTACATTTGTTTTAACTAAATAAATAGTTTTATTTGGTACACAAAAAAATTTATGATTATTACCTATTAAATGACTTTATAGAGAGCCATTATCATGTGAATCTGGTACATAGTTCTTTTCGCAGTCCAAAATAAGACCCGAACTGCCTTCATGTCTTCTAAATTTGAAAGCAGTAAAATGAAATTTACCGCTATTTTATTCTTTTTTTCTTATAATAATTTGACTTACACTGCTTTTATGCTTTCACATCACTGTTACAGTAAAATTTTATTACAATGTTATTTTAATGTTTTATTATGAAATTTCTATTTATAACCAATTTTCAGAGAATAAAATCAGTAATACTTATTTTATACTGCTTCAATGCCTTGAAAATTAACTCACCGTTTTTTTTGGTTGGGATATTTGGTTTATTCGAAATATTAAACCAATTTTAAATCTGGTTTTATTTTGAAATTGGAATTTTTAATGGTAAATTTTTGAGTTAATGGTTATATTGGTGTCGCAGAATTTTCTCGACATCAAAATTCCTAAAAGCAGAAAGTTCACTTACTGCCTTTTTGCTGTGGATAGCAGTATAATAGGATTGATTTTAATTAAAACCAAGTACCTTTTACATGTGTAATACTTCTAAATTGCTACTACAGGCTGAGTACACTCATAAACATCAGAGTGCCGATATATTGTTTTTCAAATGTTTTTGTGTTTGTTTGCGATAAGGTAATGTACTTAATTTTAATTTTTTCTTGTCACACATACATTGCTACACTCACTGAAACTTTGTAGGCTGTCTTTTTTTGATTATGAACTCATTGCCAGCATATAATACTAGCAATATAGAAGTATTACATATACATATGCCAAATATAATATTTTTCAAACATGCTTGCGAATTTTTGTTTTGAAACTTTTCTCAAGTTGACAAATTTCATTTTGAGGCAAATTTTTACAATTTACCCCATAGAGCAGCAATTCGAATATTAATACCGAATTTTTCTCTAAATTATTAAAAATGCACCTTATTTTAGTCAAAGCTGACTAGCTAAATTTATTTACTGTAATGTTAAATGTGGTTCAAAAACTGGCCCTAACTCGACTATGACTAAGATATAGTAGGCATTTCTTTAAAGCAGGTCTAACTTATTAAGCACATACTTTAACCCGACTATGATAACACCCCGATAATTTTAAATCTGACTACTTACTAAGAAACGGCGAATCATTAGCGGGGGTCTTCAGAATAGTATACCTTGTTTCCAGCATACTAAAAAAATATTAGTTGAGACTGGTTAGAAATGTTATTAAAAAGATTTTTTCAAAAGATATACATATGTATGATTTCAATTCGATATATAAAGAAAATTAGAGCTAAATGTAAAGATGTATTTGAAAAACTTCGAGCATAGTAAATTCGTCGGCCTCTTGGTCGCTGTTTACACACGAATATTTTTGTTTCTGATACTCGTAACGTAATGAAGAGAGTGTGACGAGGAAATCGGACGAGCACCGAGTTTCTTGTGTTCGGCAACTTGCTTCGTGCTGTCTTTTTTCTTGTCAAACTCTTATTCAATTTATTAATACTAAAAAATTAGTATAGTAAGATATTAAAATCTTTTTTAGTACAAATTTAAATAAAACATTTTGATTATTGCATAGTATGGATCCAAATTTATAATATAAAGATAAGAAAAGAAAATAATAACGATTAAATAAATTTATTTAGATATTATTTTTTTAGAATGAACTTTTTATTGATTCTGATCACAGATATTTATAATTTTATTTGATATTTATTTGATACTCCGAAATAGAAGTTGCAGAAGTAGCAACAAAAGCAACAAAACTTTTTGTTTGTAAACAGCGACTTGTCAGAATTTTAATTGCTAGTTTTGTCGAGTTTAAATTAAAGTGGTCACTCGCTTAACCATTGAATGTTCTATATAATATTAAATTCTCGAATGCCAATATGAAAGAAACCCACGATGTTTACAGCGCATATAGGCAAATGTAAGAAAAATAAGGCAGCTCCAAGCGTCAGAGTGCTAGCAACGTTTCAAGCTTGTAAAATATATGGAAACAAAAATCGCCTCACGTCTAGCACTTCACATAGCAAGCACTCGGCCATCAACACTTTGGCTTCCTATTGCTTGCAAGATTGCGACGTCAAAACAACGTTTCAACCAAAATTGATCAGAATCGGATATGATGGATTTCTACCGAAGCAATAGAAGCGTAGAGAACCACCAACAGAAGAAATAGTGGGAAACAAAAAAAACATAAATCGCAAATAGGTAATTCACCACTGGGTAAATTTAACGTTAAATCATCAATTTTAACACTAAAGCACGTTCTTTTTTTTTAATATAAAAACAGCAATTAAACTTCGTTTTTTATAATCTTTAGGCAGGTAATGTTGTTAGTTACTTCTCGCCAGTTTGACACCTTACTTTGCTGTTCGTTGTTGGAGATTCTCTATAACTTCAAGTTTCTCCAATTCCCGCAATTTATCGGTGTGTAATGGAATAACCCATAATTATACGAGTGCGATATTTTATTTCGTGTTAATTTTCGTTCTTAATTTCGAATTTTGTCTAGCTAAAATTTTGCTCGTTACGGACGCTTTCTTATACATATCTTTCGTTTCTCAAAAATACCATGCAACGAGTCATACTCGTAATATGCCTCTACATCGGACACAATGGATTAGTGCAGCATTATTTTTTAACCTAAAATTGTCAAAACAAAAAAAATAAGCGTTTTTATGGGGCAACCAAAATGGGAAACAAAAAATTTTGAAATTATGTCGGTAGATACATACATATGTAGTACAATGAGCAAAAAAATATTTTATTTAACATAATTAAATGAAACTTTTCGCTTTTGAAAATTAAACAAACAATTTAGTACATAAATCGTTCACTTTTTTTTTTGGGACATTGAGTGTGCATATCTGAGTTATATTTTAAGAACCTACATATGTCGTTTGGATATCGTCATACATAAAGTAAATACATTAAAACATTAACATAGCGAAATAAATGAACTTTAAATTAGTTACAAATGATAAATGCAAATGCTGGTTAATTAAAAAATAAATATTTTATACTGGTGTTAATGTTTAAGTAAATATAATTAAAACTTTTAAATTTATTATAAAATAAAGAATCAGCATTCAATGCATAGGGCGCAACACACCATATGGTGGAAAAATACATGAATTTGAAAGTCGCAACTTATTATAGTCACTTGACGGTAACATGATATGGGTTACGTAACTCAGTGCAGATTTCTTTGCATACATATATGTAGTATATTTTGCACCCCGAGCTCCTGAACACTCACTTATGTACGTTATAATTACTCCTTATATATTTATTTTACACACACACTTTCCTCACTTCTTAGTTATTGCTCCAACGAGAAAAAAAAGAGTATTATTTATCATATTTATTATTCATGGTTCTAAACTACCATCTCTCAGATTCTTGTCCCTACATTGCACTTGCTTGTCGGCGCTTCATGTTCCTTGCAATGCCGTTGA
This sequence comes from Eurosta solidaginis, assembly GCF_040869045.1. Taxonomy (NCBI): domain Eukaryota; kingdom Metazoa; phylum Arthropoda; class Insecta; order Diptera; family Tephritidae; genus Eurosta; species Eurosta solidaginis. Next base: position 248,812,781 of record NC_090319.1, on the reverse strand, counting down.
GTCATGCTCGTGGCACATCTTTTTTATTGATTTTGTTTCTTATTAAATTATTTGCCATGTTTCCCTTTGCGTTTTTGTTTACTTTGTTGTTGGCCCTGCTTTTTACTACGGCTATTGTTCCCACTGCTGCTACTGGCACTTTCTGGAGAGCTGCCCTCTTTCTTTGTTGCTATCGATTTTTCAGTTGTCGTGTCTGTGCTTCTCGCTGCTCTGCCACTTTCGGATTGCAACGTTACGGGCCTAGGTATACCACTTTTTATCACATTTGATATTGTAGTTTTCGTCGTAGTGACAGTTCCGTCGGCATCAGTGGTCGTGGTTGTTATCACACTTTCTCCTGTTTGTTGATCAAATATCTGCTTCACATCTTCGCCGGCATGCAAGAGTTTATTAAAAATTTCCTCGCCGCTCTCTTCATGTTTCGACTCTGTATGTGCCTGCTCACTCTCAGCTTTGAGAATTGTTTCAGTTACAGTAGTTTTCTTGCTTCCGTCCTCGTCTATTATGGTTTTCGTTTCGATAGTTCGCACAACTTTTGGCTTCTGAGTTTGGATTAGGTCGATATCTTCTTTTGTTAGTTTTTCTGATTCTATAATTTTATCATCATCTGCCAAAAGGTTCTCAACAGACTTTCGTATTTGTTTTGTGATCTCTTCTAGTTTGCGTTGTTCAGCTTGTAACTTTTCTACAGTATGCTCAATGTCTTTATTATCAGCATTTTCTAGCGCAAAATTACTTGTACACGGGTTTTCTGCTGCGGGCATTTGCATGACCTGCTGCGCCTCTTTCATAGTTGTATATGTTTGAGATTTTTGCAGTTGGAGTGATGTTTCTATGTTGGGATTCTCAATTACTTGGCAATCATCGACAAAATTAATATTTACAGTATCCGCATCATCTTCCACCTCCTCATAGGAATCACTAGAATCGATGGATTCATCATCCTCTTCCTCCTCCTCTTCATCATCCTCGTCGTCTTCCTCAGCATCGCTTTCTTCTTCATCCATATCACCTGCCAACTTTTTGATAGTATTTCGATTACTGTCTCTCAACAGTTGCTGCAAAAGTCGTTCATTCCCATTGCAATCACTCACACCGCTTCCTTTAGCTCGGTTAACAGCCTTACTGCGCGCTAACGCATAGTCTACTGCATCACCTCCATCTTCGTCATCAGGTTCTCCGTAGGCAGGCTCCTGCTGTTCGTCATCAGCCTCTTCAAGACTTTTTTGTAAATTCAATTTTACTCGCTCATTCTCTAACAATTCAACTAAAACGTTTTTCATTTTTGCATTCAATGAAAGCTCTTCTTGCGGCTGATGTCGCAGCTGTACATTTTGGTACATAGCAGGTAAGACGAATGTACCACTACGTAGTACACCCGTTGCAGCTGTTGCGAATTGCTCAGTCTCATCGTCGTGCTCATCACCTTCAATTACATCGCTCCTTATGCCACTCTTCTTTGACCGCAATCCCACCTCTGTTTCATTGTCAAAAATTGGATATTCGATTTCGGTAGCCTTTCCCACCGCAATGTTTTTTACCTTACCTTCACCGGTTATCAATGGATTTACAACCTCCACAATAGTATGTGCTGCAGCTGTACTATGTGTGGAAGCTTCTATGGTCGTTGGCATAAGAGTTCTTGGTGGAACAGCAGGCCCTGTTACAACAACTTCCTTGGCCTCTGTCTGATGTATTGTTATTGGCACAGGTTGCATACGTAACTTTGGTCTGGATGCCACACTGTCAATAGACGATGGGCCACACCTACCAAGATTATCCAAACCATCAAAAGGAGGGCATTCCTCATCGGTACGTAAGAATAGTTTATCATTATTGGCATGAACAGTTACTATAGAAGCAGCATCCTCCTCATCGTCTTCTTCATCTATATCGACTTCTTCATTTTCAACATTATCATCCTCGTCAACTGTGCCCAGTAACGTCTCGCTCAAAAGCTCTGGTTGCTCTTCATCTTCTAACGTTTCATCTGCAATAGCCGCACCTGCTTGAATTGTTGCGGCCTTTATAGTTGTAGAAACTTTGGCACATGATGAATGTATTAGAGGAGGGAGATGTGGGCTGCTGTATTTTACGTCTCTGCTATCTTCGCCTTCGTCATACTCGGGATCTTGCAACTCTAATGAGATTATCTTTTCCTGACAAGTTTCCACCTGAATAGAGTGGTAAGTAGATGGAGAAATGTTCGAACTCACTTTAAATAAATTTTTTATATATTAGATAAATGTATATAAATATGTATGTAGTTATATTTTTATACATATATATCTACCAGCCCAACTAACTTATTGTACATGCATTTATAATAAAATGTAAATAAGAATATATGTATATAAACCAGTAGTAAAGATACTAGTGGAAAGTGGTAGTATAATACATATAAATACATAACCCAGGAATATGTGAATGAAAATATATCAAAGGTAGTTAAAAGCGCAGCAAAATAAGTAGTTAAAGTTTTCTATGAAGAAAGTTATGTCCAAAGTACTTTTACGTATCTTAGTATACATATTGAAATAAAATATTAAAGTAAAGTAATACTAAAATTAAGTAACAGAAACCGTTTAAAAAGCATAAAGAACCAAATCTAAATTTGTATTTTATGAAATTCCAAGTAGGTACGCTCCGCTTCTATTCTATAAGGAGCATATTTTGATTGTTGGTATTAACACCTTTTCTTTATAAATTTTGCATGGATCAAAAATTAGTCATAACCCTATTCCTAGTTTTAAAAGTTAGTTATTGAGGGCTAATTTCTAGTTTAAGAGGACAGTTTTTATTCGAAACTTCGCAGCTTATGTTTAGAACACAATTTTAATTGGAAAGTAACAAAAAATCTCGGAATTTTTTACACAAAAAGCCAAAAAATATTCAAAAAATCTAAGAAAAGAAACTTCTATACACTTCTAGGCTTAAAACAAATGCCAGAAGTGTGAACTCGTTGCGGAAAATTTTAAAATAAAAGATTTTATTTGTGAAAAGTGATGCAAGTCATAGATTCTTTTTCGAAATATTTTGAAATACATATGAGCTGTTGAGATATGTTTTGTTACACATATCTGATAGCTAACTTAGTAGAAAACTCTCCTGTAATCAGGAGCACGTCGTTTCGATCCCTTGACACAGTGCACTAGATTTTTTGTTTAACAGAAAGTGTAGACTTCTCTGCTTTAAAATGGAAACCCAGTTCTGCGAACCTATTTTCACGAAAGCTGGTTTAATCCAAATTTTAAACCAAATTTCGTTTGGTCATATACATATTTAGTACGAAAAAGATTCAGATTTAGGCTCAAACTTTTATCCTTGAATGAGTATCGATTATTTTCCTTGAAACATTCAAAAGAGTACAAGCATCAAGTACACGAGAGAACAGCACTTTACATGATCTAACCAGTTTTTAAAAATAAATTAGAACTATAAATACCGATAATCGAAATATACCGTTATTCAAGCATTTTCAATGTAGAGCTACATACATAAGTTAAGACGATTTATAGGTTTCTATATTTTAATATTTCTGCCTTTAAAATGATTATACCGCGCATATGAGTGCAGCAATATATTGTAACGAATTTGTTGCAAATCCTCTTATTTTCCCTTTTGCTAGGTTCGTATCGCTAAACTGTTGAATAACTAACTCCAATATTGAATAATGGAAAAATGGCCTTTATTAAAATACTTCACAATAACACTCAAACTGTGCAACGAATAGCTTAATAACCAAACTGATAGCTTAAGTGAAACTGACTTTGAAAATAATACTGCTATTGCTCGCTAGATATCGTCTTAATCGAAACTCAAATCAAACTGAATTACAGCGCCTCTACATCTGTCGCCTTTTATACTCTTTGGTTTCCTCGTTCGCATTTTTCTAGAATCTACTAGCATTGTCCATGAGCTCTCAAACTTCTCAGCTATAACTAAAATTGCCCAATTTTATACATCTTTTAGGCGCTTCCAGAATCTACTAGTCCAGTAGCTCTCAAACTTCTCAGATATATGCATGTGTTAGTGCATTGACTCTCCGCTGCTCGTATACGTACATGGTACATATATGTAGACGCAGTTATTGTTTCGTTTATGTAGATACATAATGATTGAATTATTGATGTGCATTTTTGTAGTTTACAGTCTCTCGCGCACACATAGACGTATAAGTAAATGCATCTGTGTGTGACATCTCTCGGCTGCCTTATATATGTGTATACATGATTTGATTATTGACGTAAATATCGCTTAGCATGGCCTTAGTGATGGTATAGCTTAGTGATGCTAATATCCGTGACAATATGTAGATATGTATGTGAATATGGAGAATTTATGTAAATTAATAAAAGCAATCTAGCAACACAATTATACAGTTGTTTATTTATTTATATGTTAGATTATTTTGTGCTCTATTTATTTGGGCAGTATTTCAAATCTTAACTCTTTGGGAAGAACATCTGGCTATTATTGAAATTCAGGAAACTTTGTCACTTTCATCCTTCGAAGATCAAACATTAATAGATTTTTAACTGAAACAAAAATCTGGGCCAGAAATAGAGTTATAATTCGTCACAGTTAATTTTTGTCGGCCACCGTGGTGTGATGGTAGCGTGCTCCGCCTATCACACCGTATGCCCTGGGTTCAACTCCCGGGCAAAGCAACATCAAAATTTTAGAAATAAGATTTTTCAATTAGAAGAAAATTTTTCTAAGCGGGGTCGTCCCTCGGCAGTGTCTGGCAAGCGCTCCGATTGTATTTCTGCCATGAAAAGCTCTCAGTGAAAACTCATCTGCTTTGCAGATGCCGTTCGGAGTCGGCATAAAACATGTAGGTCCCGTCCGGCCAATTTGTAGGGACAAATCAAGAGGAGCACGACGCAAATTGGAAGAGAAGCTCGGCCTTAGATCTCTTCGGAGGTTATCGCGCCTTACATTTATTTTTTTATTTTATGTTAAGGTTGGATTGTAATTTTGAACCCAAAACAATGTGCAATGTGGTCAGACTTATCGTTTTAGTTTTACTGATTTCAATTTTGCAACATATTTTTAGGCGCTACGTTCTTTCAAACCGTTCATTGAGTTGTGAACTAATAGGAATATTTCCCAGTGAAACACTAATAATAACAGGCAAAAAAAAAGTTTTACCTGCACACTTATGGCCGAGACACAATGAAGTTTCTCATATATCTAGATGCGTTCAACGCAATCTTATGCATGCCAGTAGCATCGCCACAATCACGAAAGATGTTGCTTTTGTAAATATGAAGGAGCTTCATATTGGCAATTGAAAGTTGAGATATTTCTATGCAGACTCAAAAAATTAAACATAATTTGTATAACAACTAGAATCGGTAAGAGATTTTAGGCCGAACTTCTCTTCCAATTTGCCTCGTGCTCCTTTTAATTTTTCCTACAAATTGGCGGGACGGGACCTACTTGTTTTATGTCGACTCCGTACGGCAATGCAGATGAGTTTTGACTGAGAAGCTTTCCATGGCAGAGATACACTCGGAGTGCTTGCCAAATACTGCCGACGGGCGACCCCGCTTTGAAAAATTTTCTTCTAATTGAAAAATCTTGTTGCTAAAATTTTGATGTTGCTTTGCCCGGGCGTGAACCCAGGATCTTGGGTGTGGTAGGCGGCCGACACTAAATCATCTGATAAGCAACTCGAATAGCCCCAATTGAGCCTTCATAGCGTAATCTGAACTTGAACTCCTGTGCCAGGCGCTTTAACCGTCTACAATTGAGACCAAAATGTATATGCGATATCAAAATAATAAGTCTTAATTCTTTGAGTTCCTTTGAAAAATTTTTAATCCTTTTAACGGGTCAAAAACTTATATGTGGTATTTTGATCTTTGTGTTACTGTTTGATTTAGAGGAACCACCCTAATGTACGTACTTAAATTTTTACATGTACATAAACATATTAGTATTTTGATGGGAAAAAGATTTTATCGAGAGCGAGACGTTCTCTTGTTTTTAAACGGGCAACTAATAGCAGTAGATCTGCTGCATTTTGATACGAGAGAAGAATTTTTATTCGAGCTCTAGGCCATACATAATAAGCAACAACATTAAGGCCGGTAATAACTACAAACGAAACAACGAAAGAAGAATAGAAAAACTAGGCTGTTGATACATAAACTTAATAGCAAAGGTAGTAAGTATCCTTAGTCGTGCATTTTCTCAGAGCGGAAAAAGAGATCCCATTTTTATGACCACGACTGCAAACAACACACAACTTGGAGCATCCTAATGTGGAAAGAAAATGTTTTTTAATCTGCTCGTTCATATGAACTTTGGAACCAAGGCTTTTGTTGCGGCGGCGAATGCAACTGATTATCAGCACGAAAATATTAAGAACACGTTACAAGTTGTTTATATTAAAGCGTCGGTTTTAATATCTGTCAAATATTTATATTAATTACAAAAATCCAATTTTAAAACAATTAATTTCCTTTGTACTTACTTCTTCGTGCTTCCTCTTTAGTAATTCGTGAAAAGTGAAGGTCGAAGAAGCCGTTATAGCCAAATTTTTAGAATTCAGTCTCTATACTTAAACAGGGTTGTATTACAAAGTAGGAAAGTTACAAAAAATTATTTCATATGCTTAAGCCACGTAATCATTTCGAACATCCCGCCCCCCGTGAACCGAAAGAGCGTTTGTTTTATACATTGCAAAATTCGCCATTGCTTTCTCAAACATGTTTCTTGAGAATCTGCTGAAGTTTGTATATAGCTTTGTCCACCCAGAATGAAATGATTAGGCGTTAATGGATCATCGTCAATACTTTCCAGAGGCAAATGCGTAAGCGGACGAGAGTTTATTAAATTTTCGGCATCAATTAGTAGACTGTGCAGCGTTTCAATCTGGGTTTCTTTAGTATCTTTAGCAGTGATCTTTAATGGTTGTGGAAACGTTTCGATATTATTTTGGACTAAAGAACGGAACCTTTTAACCGCATATCGGACCCAGGTCATGACTCTTAGAAATTTCTAGAAATTCGAAAATTTAGAAAAAGGTATAACGTCATCATCTAATTTAATTGAGTATATAAAATTTGTTCTCATCTCGATGTCGTTTTTGCACACTTTAATCGCAGCCGGACGCATTGGCCATTTGTCTTCGTGCTCTTTCAAAAATTCAGGTCCACTAATCCACTTACTACTTTCAACAAACATCTTGTTAAACTTTGGTCGCGTTGCGTCATCAGCTGGGTTCAAAGTACCAGGAACCCAGTGCCATTGCGAAACATTTGATGCATTAAGAACTTCTGAAATGCGATTGCCCACAAATTGTTTGTATTGGCGCGCTTCAGACCGAATCCACTGAATGACTGTTTTTGAGTCCGACCAAAATATTGTTGTTTCTGGTACAACCGTATGACTATCATGGATTGCTTTGCTCAAACGCGTTCCTAGCACCGCAGCTTGTAACTCTAGTCTGGGAATTGACATTGGCTTTAAAGGACTGCACCGACACTTGGCTGCGACAAAAGTTACACTAATATTATCAGCATGGCATATGCGGAAGTATGCAGCAGCCGCAAAGGCTAGCTCATTCGCATCTACAAATATATGTAACTGCACTTTAGTAACCGGATCTTTGAATACGCTGTCATAACACCGAGGAATGTTGAATTGTTTTAGCTGGTCAAGCATAGCATACCACTCGTACCATTTTTCATAAATGTCGTCCGGTATGGCATCGTGCCAACCTATATTTAGTCGCCACAATCGTTGCAATAAAATTTTTGGTGCGAGCGTAACATTTGCCAAAAAACCGAAAGGATCAAATATCGACATAGCTATTCCTAGTACTTCTGCCTTCGTTGGCCGCCGACTACCATTCAAAACTGGCTTCGGTATTCTTGCAAAGGTTAAATTAAAAGAGAATACATCACGCTTTGCATCCCAATGCATTCCAAGGACCTTTTCGTATTCGGAATATGTATTACACAAATTTTTAGAGTTACATTGGCGTAAAAGTGATTTATCAATAGATTGGAGCAGCACCTCAGAGTTGGAAACGAAACCCCTTAACTCAAAACCTGCTTTGCTGTGAATTTCAATCACCTTTTTCGTCGTGCTTATACCTTTTTCAATATTAGAGAAACTATCTACATAGTCATCCACATAGTGGCGATTGATAATGGCCTCGACTGCTCGTGGATTTTCGTTTTGAAAAGTCAGCGCATTTATATTTTTTAAGTATTGCGCTGAACATGGAGAGCAAATAGAGCCAAAAATCATAGCTCGCATAACGTAAACATCAGGTTTTTTGTTTACATTGCCCCCACGCCAAAGAAACCGCTGGGAATGTTGGTCTGCCTCGCGAATATTTATGCGCTGAAACATTTCCCTAATGTCGCCACATATAGCTATTTTACCTTCCCGGAATTTAAATAATATTGACTGCAATGGTATCGGCTGATATTCGGCGGGGCCCTTCATAAGTGCAGAATTCAATGACGTATTGTCAACCTTAGCTGCAGCGTCGAAAACTAATCGTGGTTTATTTGCTTTATTTACATTGTAAACAGCGCAATGGGGTAAATACCATATACGCGGATTTGGCAGTTTCGTTTCAACTTCAGATAATTTTCGGGCATATCCCTTTTCCAAATATTCATTTATCTTCCCTTTATACCATTCTGAGTAATTCGTATCGCGTGCCATTTTTTGTTCGACCAGCTGAAGTCGCTTTAATGCCACCTCATAACTTTCTGGCATGACTACTTTATTACTGTGCCACAAGGTCCGTTTCGTACCTATCACCTATTAATTTAGTTGTGCTGCGTAAAATGTGATCTGCTTTAATATCTGCATCGGACTTTATTGGCGCTAGCTTTGTGTTGAACCCTTCAAGTGAAAAATAATCGTCCACTTGCTTTTGCAACTCTTTAATATCGTTATCATCTATGTGTACGTGACACACCGTAGCGTTATCGGTATTATATTCATCAGAACCAAACAACACCAACCCCAGTTTAGTTTTATGAACTGTGAACCCATCGTTAAAGTTTTCTACTTTCAAAGGCCTAATGAGATTGGTGTGCGGCATTCCAATTAAAATTTTTGGGGCTGCGTCAACGTAACTCTCAATTGGAATATCTCTTATTGACTCATTAAATTGCTTAAAGCTGTCTACGCATAACGTTTGTGGTGGCAAAAACAATTTCTTTGTAGTTCGCACACCTTTCATATAGAACTTACCTTCACCGTTATTGGTAGCTAAGATTTCCAAGTTTACACGTTTAGAAATCTCGCTTGTTGTCTGATTATCAAACCATTTTTAGCGTAAATCCTTCGCGCCAGTTAGACCAATTTTACTTGCTACATCTTTTTCTAATAATGTGACTTTTGCTCCATCATCGATGAAAGATATGACTTGCATGCTTCCTCTTGGCCAATGCAATTCCACAGGCAGAAATTTGAGAAAGGTTCTGTTTATGTTTTTGTTTGTACGCTCTCCTTCAGATTGTTTAAACTAACTATTGTTGTTGTTGCTGTAAATATTTACATTAGCAACAGATGTTTCAGCTGAGGTGGGGCTGCCAATATTATCGTTCTGATTGTTAAGCAGTCTATTATGGTACTTTTGGCACGATGATATACACACGCGCGACGTCGTAAACAGTTGTGAACGCTATGTCCCTCAGAAAGGCAACAAAAACATAAACGATTCTTCTTCACAAATTCCCAACGCTCATTATAATTTGATTCTTTAAATTTTTCGCATCGATATAATTTATGGTTGTCATTACACAAAATGCATTTACTCTTTTCTTCCGATATGGCTAGCACAGTTTTTACAGATTTATTACCTTTATTCACCAGCTGATCGGATTTGATATTTGATGTGTTCAACTCAGTTGCTTTAACAACAAACATTGAAATTTGTTGCAACCATAAACTAAATTCGCTAACAGTGGGGTACGGCTTATTTATCATAAATGTGTGACGTGCCCACTCTTCTCGCTTATAAATTGGTAATTTACTTACCAATTCGTCCAGCAGTGTTGGGTTAGAAAGGTGAGGTAGAGCACCAGCGTTTTCCAGGAATGCGACTAAATTTGTTACCATTGCAGATAAGTTGACAATTTCATGCACCTTACCACTTGTGATAGAAGGGAATGATCTAGCTTTGGCTAGTTGACTACGAATAAGCACCTCCGGTCTTCCAAAATTAAATTCGAACGATGAAATTAAGGTATTCACGCTTGAGGGATGAATTAAAAGCGATTCGACTTTAGACCTGGCGTCTCCCTTTAGGGATTTCTGCAATCTAAGTAGATTTTCAACATTAGTGTACGAAAACATGTTAGTGGTTTCTCGAAAAGCAACAATAAACATTGGCCACTCCTCTGGCGAACCAGAGAACTGTGGCAAATCTTGAAGTTTGCGGTTGTAGGCTGGCATCAGCATTTGTGTCTGGCTATTTTGTATAGGTGACGAAAGTGGTGCATTTAACGATGCACCAGCTATGGGATAAATGTATGAAAAGTTGTACGGCTGCAAATTTGTAGGATGGCTTCCTGTGATGTAGTTTCTTTGCGGAGCGTAGTGTGACGCTACAATAGGTGATTGCTGTTCCGATGATACGATGTTATTGTTGTTCCATGAATGGGCATGAAAAACGCTGTTAGAAGTGGTGGTAGATATTTGTGCAGTGTTGGCGGCTGTAGCTGTAATGTGCTGTGATGTAAGGGCTGGGTAACCAGCGGCAGCAGATGAGATTTCTGGTGATGTGCGGATTGGATAATTCGCAGCAGTGTGTGACAGTGTATATACTGGACATGAGGCGGCGGTGGCCAATATGGTGGCTGAACAGTAGGCGGCAGTAGAGGCATTTGCATAAATTTTTGTCGTGTTATTAACAGATGATTCAGATGAAGATTCGCAAGGCATATTATTTGCGGTTGTTGACGAAGCGAACGTTTTCATCAAGTTTAGTCTGTCTCTTTCGGACGCTTCCAAGGACAGTTGCAATTTGTGGACTTGTTCCTGAAGATTGCTGATTGTGTAACCTTGAATGACAGTACAATCAGCCTCGCTATCGCTAGATGAATCATTATTCGATTTTGGCATTTTCGGCGACGTGGCGTAATTTCTTAAATTATAGCGTCTCATGTACAAACTTAAAATGGCGATTTTCTTCACATCGATTCGTGGAAGAAATATTAAAATAATGTTGCGGCGGCGAATGCAGCTGATTATCAGCACGAAAATATTAAGAACACGTTACAAGTTGTTTATATTAAAGCGCCGGTTTTAATATCTGTCAAATATTTATATTAATTACAAAAATCCAATTTTAAAACAATTAATTTCCTTTGTACTTCTTCGTGCTTCCTCTTTAGCAATTCGTGAAAAGTGAAGCTCGAAGAAGCCGTTATAGCCAAATTTTTAGAATTCAGTCTCTATACTTAAACAGGGTTGTATTACAAAGTAGGAAAGTTACAAAAAATTATTTCATATGCTTAAGCCACGTATCCATTTCTAACAGCTTTCAAGGTGATTGTGGGCCCTGAATTATTTAATGCATTGTGTATGCAGGCAACGTCTTGTGAAAATGGACGCAGCCCCAACGGGTAAAAGTAAATTCTTACTTACGAATGTATAAGCAAATATATAAGTGAGTAGCATCAGGGGTTTTCAAACTGTTTCAATGTAGTAGACGGATTCTCGCTTCGAAGTTTTTCTTTGCACAAGTACGCTCGAGTAATTCTCAAATTACTGGCGAAAGGCGACCTCTCTTAGAAAAATGTTTTTCTCATTGAAAAAACTGGTTTGCTGGGCTTGGGGCCCTTTGGAGCGTTAGGCGGGGACAAAAAAATTAAAACATCTTTATTCCAAAAAAAAATATTGTTGTCCGGAAAACTTTCGAAATTTTCGAAATTCAGTTCTTAAATATTAGTTTTTTTATTTCCAATGCTGAAAAGTTTATGCAAACACTTTGGCATGGGCCGCCAATACTGCAATTTTGTCTAATTGAAGATCCACTACAAAATCACCAAGGTTAGGGAGTAACGCGCTTGCGCGAGTACCTTAAATAAAAGATAGTTTTTTTTATTCGAATGATAACTAAACAAGAAAATGAACACTTGTTTTCTTGCAGTTAACATCATAAATATATTTTGTTGCTTTATATGTATTTAAATGGCCAAATATTTTCTTCATTCCGCTCCATTCGACGAAAAAAAAAAATAAATGTAAGGCGCGATAACCTCGGAAGAGATCTAAGGCCGAGCTTCTCTTCCAATGTGCGTCGTGCTCCTCTTGATTTTCCCTACAAATTGGCCGGACGGGACCTACATGTTTTATGCCGACTCCGAACGGCATCTGCAAGGCAGATGAGTTTTCACTGAGAGCTTTTCATGGCAGAAATACACCCGGAGCGCTTGCCAAACACTGCCGAGGGGCGACCCCACTTAGAAAAATTTTCTTCTAATTGAAAAACCTTATTTCTAAAATTTTGATGTTGCTTTGCCCGGGGTGCGAACCCAGGGCATACGGTGTGATAGGCGGAGCACGCTACCATCGCACCACGGTGGCCGCCCTCATTTTATTACATTTATTTGCATTACATTTTATTATTTTAAAAAAGATTCAATTTAGTAGAACTGTACCACAAAAAATTATTTCCTTTACGCCCTTTAAAATAATGAGACAAATCAAATAACTTGAACGTATATTTTTTTTTTCTCGCGATTATCGTTAAAGAGCGCCGCGCCCCCACTTGGAACGCCACTGAAGTAGAGAATATAGAATATAAGAAGTAGCCTTCATTTAAAGTTTATCTAAATTGCATACAAGTTTAAGCCCAAAGTAACTTTGTACCCCCTCGAAACTAGTTGTTCAAAAAAAGTATGTGGGATGTCTTTCCACTCCCTATTTCCTTTGAATGTAGGTATATAATCAAACAGTGAAGTTTTATGTGACAATGGTATAATTGATGTTACAATCCTTCCCTCGGAATGCAAAACAATTTCAAATGTTGTTTCAACTGTGGGAAATGTAGACGTGGAAAATGTGGGGAACGTAACAATCTTATGGCGTTTCTTATGGCGCTCCACTTCTATATTTTTATTTCTCATAAATATTTTTATAATTTCTATGTCAAAATTTTAAAATCAAAGTTCAGCAAGAATATGTCTTTATATAAGGATACATTTTTCGCCGGTTTTGTCCATTTACATAAAAGAAATGCTTGAACATTTTTTATTTTTTTTTTTATCGTATGGCCAAAATTAATTATACTATATTCAAAGGTATCACTTTCAAATTTTGACCTCAATCGATTGGAATTTTGGTTATATTAATCATCAAAACAATCCCCCTATTGCGAGTGTAGATCGGAATAGAATCGACAATTTGCCGATTCCATTTTTTGCATTTAATATTATTACTATACAAATTAATCGCCAAATCTTTGGACCATTATAAACAGTTATTTTATACAATACAGATTTTGCTATTTTTTCAACTTTTCGATGTATATAACATAATTTGTATACATTATAAAGATAATCGATTATCGCTCAGCGGTCGACTATCTACTGCAATCGACACTCGCAATAGGTGGGTATGTTTTATTTTTTAATGTTTGGATTCTATAGTTGTTCAAAAGATTGGTGTCCACCGGGTGGGAATATTCTCAATTAATTTGTCCGTGGTATTAATATTTGAAGGAATGAGACTAAAAAACGTTAAATAAATTGACAAGGACCATGTCCTCCCCCCCCCCCCCCCTACAACCTGATTCCTTTTCTTGTCCGAGGTACCATCGGTACCGTTATCCTATTTCATTCAGTGCCAAACTCCCCATTGCGCAATAGCTATTATATTGTTTAGCCCAGGACTGACCATACGTGACCAAGAGTCACATCCTGCATAAGGTGCCGCAAGCTTCCTATTGTCGAATATGACGGATCTAGAGAGGACAATTGGACAAAACCCGTAATTTCGAGTGTTATTCGTACCGTGCCGCCTTATAACGGTGACTTCTAGGTACCTGACGTCCTCTGGTTTTAATTAGTCTTACTAGGATATTATAGCAGTGTATGCTGTATAGCAGTGCACACTGTAAGGTAAGGTCCTGCTTTACTGGCATGTACTGTATTCGTAACGCGCAGCACTCTTTATATATATATGGTAACGTCATAAATTATTGCATCCAATTTCGCTTGTGCCATGTTGGTTGGCGCATATTCATAATCCTTTTAGTATGTACTTGTAAGTACTGTATTCACAGTTCACTGTATTCGATATACATATATGTAGATTATTGCATCAGCCAGTTTGGTTCATGCTATCTCTATTGGCGTACATTCTTATTCCCGTTAGTATATAGTGCCATATACTGCATTCGTAATTCACAGTGTTCGTTATATATGTACGTTGGCGTCAGATTTTTGCATCGTCCAATTCGGCTCGTGTCTAATCTGTTTGCGCATAACCTCGTCGCCTTAAAGCCCCACACATAAGCACTTTTTTATATAGATGAGTTTAACACAAGCTTATGCATTATGAGTAGATTGCACGCATTTTTATGGAGAACGGTAGAATGAGCGACAATGGCGCCATCTGATATTGAAAAGTAGCCATCTCCCAAATTTTGTTACAAGCAAATCATAAGAGGAAGAATGTGACATTTGTTTTGGTTAAGGGTGCTGACACACTTTGCAAGTGAAATTATTTTTCGCACTGGTTGGTAAATTTTCTAACATTTTTCGAAGTAAAAACTGTAATATAACAAATGAATACGACATAAAATATATTAGCAAGTATCTTTGTTGTATAGGGATAATGTTTATACCAGTGCTTTGCGAAATTTTTTATGTGAATGGGCAAGGCGAAATAAATTTCAATTGCCAAGTCTGAAGTTCTTTCATATTTACAAACGCAACACCTTGGTTGATTGTGGCGATGTTATTGGAATGCATAAGCTTGTGTTAAGCGCATCTTTATGAAAAATGTCATTGTGTCACGGCCTTTAGTATGTAAATATAGTTTTAAACAACTCTTATTTATGTATTTGCACATATGCATCTCGTTCCCACGTACATATACTTACATAAATCGCAGTAGGCTTTGTCAATTTCTATGCGACGACGCTAATGACGCCCCCAACATACAACACACATACATACAAAAGATCTCATACCGCTAATGTTTTAGTTTTCTCTACTGTGTAAAAATATTGACGAATATTAGTGACACTAAGTGATACTCACATCACTAGTCTGATGCTAAGTAAATGAAGCCACAACAACAATAAAGCAAGCAGTCACTCGTATCTACATAAACGAATCAATCATTATGTCTGCACATATGTACGTACAGTATGTATGTACAAGTATGCAATTATTCGTGCAAGTATCACTCACATATACACGCGTATGGGCTTTGCGAGAAGCTATAAAATCGTGCATCTGTAGTTATAGCTGAGTAATTTTATAGCTGATAACTAACTACTAAATTCTAGAAATAGAAGCGCCTAGAAATATGTCAACGAGGAAATCACACAGTATAAAAGCAGCAACAGTTGAGGCACGAAAAATCTCTTTGATTTAAGTAAACTATTAGTTACGAAGTATAAAGACCATTTTTGCATTATTAAATATTGGAGTTATTTATTCAACACTTTTGTGATTCGACTGTTAGTAGAAGGTTGCAAATAAGAGGAACTGCACTAATTCGTTACAATATAGATCAAATATATATATATATATATATATATATATATATTAGGCCAGGTCGATTTGTGGGGAGGCGAAAAAATCTCCCATTGCTCTGTGAAAATCATATTCTAGGGATCAAAATAAGAAACTTAGCCGAAGGAACCATACCTTTAAAACGAATTCTGATGCCCCCCCTTTGGGTCGTAGGGGCAAATTTTGAAAAATCCCACTTTGAAATACCTATGTTTTTTCTTTTTGGAGTTTATTTTTCTCTTTAGAAATTTATTTAGTCAGAACATATGTAAATGAAAAAATGAATTTAACTTAGTAATAGAAAAGAAATTAGAAAAAAATTATTAGAAATTAGCATTTTTACAACCCCTTTTTAAAACCAAGGCATCACTGTGATGCATTCGCATGTCGTAAACATAGTCGTGTGGGTTTTTTATTCAACCGTTTTAAAAACTGAAGGTATCACTGTGACACAATTGCAGATCGTAAAATTGCTTGTGTTGTTTTTTAAGCCACCACAAGACACAGCAGGTAGAATTGAAATTGCCCCTACCCAAAAATTCGACCCAAGGGGGGGACATCAGAATTCGTTTTAGAGGTATGGTTCCTTCGGCAAAGTTTCTTATTTTGATCCCTAGAATACGATTTTCACAGAGCAATGAGCGATTTTTAAATCGACCCGCCCTAATATATATTTATATATATATATATATATATGGGGAAGCAGGTAGCTTTTATTCTCTAACTCCAGCAAGAATGATGTGGCTGCAATTTGCATCGGGCAAGGTAGCAATAAATTGTGGGTGTTCTCAGCGTATATGCCCCACGGGGATGTAGCTCGACCACCACTTGCCATACTGGGTGCATCTGGCTAAGCTCGAATACCAATAGGAGAGGTGATTATTTATTTTTATTGCGGATGAGGGACTCAGTTTATGTAACAGGGGGAATGACCCGACTTTTGTTACAACGATAAGAGAGGAGGTCCTGGACCTCACCTTGGTTAGTGGAGAACTGGTGTATCGGATATGGGGTTGGAGGGTTCTCATCGAGCACTCCTTTTCTCACATCGATGTATTCAATTCTCTATGAACGAGGAACGTCCTGTTAAATATCTCTTTGGAACCCTAAAAGCGCTAACTGGGACGTGTATTGTAAAAAGATATTGCCTGCCGTATGTTTTAACTTGTCCGAAACTGAGATAGACGTTCTGGTGGAAAACTTCACCACGGAAAATAATAGCGCCTTTCATCTGTCCTGTCCGATTAAAACTTACAGAGGGAAGGGCAAGCCGGCCTGGTAGTCTGATTAGGCGGCTCTTTAATAGATCCAGGAGGAGTTAACTACCCTCGGACTGGGAGCTCTATAATGTGAGTCTGGGGATTGATGAATATGAAGTAAAGATAGCCAAGCGAGACTCGCGGGGAAACTTCTGCGAAAACGTGGAAGGTTTCAATGGATCTGCGAGGCTTAGAAAAATACTTTCAAGGAATCCTGCTCCTTAGGCGTATCTGAGGGATGATAATGCCTCATGAGTAGCGAGGAGTACCCCCTGCGGGTTAGGGGGTTAGAATATACCCGCGGTAGGTATGCCTGTCGTAAGAGGCGACTAAAATACCAAATAGATTCGAGGGGTTTTGTAGTAGCGTAACAATTTCAAGGTATTGCCAGCGCAAAATACAGCTTCTCCAACCCAATTGTCAACTTCACTTATCCGTGGCGAATCCTGTTTCATTAACATCTTTTCAAAGTTTTGCTATAAGAGCGTGGCTTTCACACTGTGTCCGCAACTTCTGCACTAGCACTAGCTGCGTTCACGCCACTCCATCTTAAAGTTGCAGAAATAAGCAAAATATACGAGGTAAAAAAAAAACAAGGCGGAAAAACTGGGTTACCAGTAGAAGTTGATTTAGATAGAGATATACATCCGAAAGACTTGCTACACCCAGCCGATCGGCAAACCATTGAATATAGCAAAATCAGCAGACAGGCCGAAATTGACAGCTTAATAGCACATCATACCGCACATATCTTTACAGACGGAAACTAGAAACGGGAGAATGCTGATCCGCCTTTTTTATCATCCATCCAGATGGAACTTCTGAAAAAGAAATATTTAAGCTTCACATGTATGCAGCGTGTTCCAAAC
Source organism: Eurosta solidaginis (assembly GCF_040869045.1). Lineage (NCBI taxonomy): Eukaryota > Metazoa > Arthropoda > Insecta > Diptera > Tephritidae > Eurosta > Eurosta solidaginis. The sequence continues at coordinate 248,794,919 of NC_090319.1, read as the reverse complement.
CGCGGCGTACGCAATCGATTCTGCACTATTCTGGGCTCAAAGGTACTAGGTAACACAAAACCTACACAATTTTAGTGATAGCCAATCATGTCTTGAAGCTATCAAAAATAGAAGCAGTACGACGCCATTAATAGCGTCAATACATACGCGGTTGTGCTTTCTACGTCAAAAAACGAAATTCATTTCTCTTGGGTAAAAGCTCATACTGGCATCGACGGAAATGAGCAAGCAGATAAAGCAGCCAAGGAAGCGGCAGGGCTGATTACAAGTCTTGTATACAAAAAGTTTCCTATGAGCTATACTAAAACAATTATACAGCAAGAAACGCAAGAAGCATGGCATCGTGAATACATAGATGAATCGACAGGCAGTACCACAAAAATGTTCTTCCAGTCGCCAAAGGAAGCAGAGATATATAGTGAAAGATTCATTCCAAATGAGGCAGTGCTTAACAGTTTCTGCAAAGCCTACTTGAAGCGCTTCCATATTATTGATACAGACTTATGTCCATGCCACGATGGAGAAGCACAGTCAATTAGTTACTTAATCTACTCGTGTCCCAGGTACCAGAATGCGAGAAGAATTCATGAAACCCTTTGCAAGGACATACAAGATAATAGATATTTCACGGAATCAAGAATTGATCGAGTCTTTCAAGAAATTTATTAGTAATATATTTAGTACACTAAAAATCTTTAATTCATTGCAATAACAAATATTCATTAGTGTATGCTAAGTTAAATACCTGAAATTTAAACTCACGTCTGTATCAAGTTGAAGACAGTATTGTTTCATAAAGTCATATCACCAACTATACTCACATGTATGTATATATTAAGTTATAATAATTTTAAATTCAAGTTATGTACTTGAAAAGATACCAGAAAAGAAGTAATACATTTTCTCGAAGCGTGGCTAGCGTGTAGAGACCTAAGGAAAAAAAAACAGTCGAGGCTCTGGCGACCCCGAACTCCTAATGGATCTAGGGAGTGGAAGGGCGGAATGGCCTAGAAGGTCGCATGTGGTCATACGAAATCGTTCTCGAGATGGTCAGGCTTGGTACCGGAACGTACCGGACCTGCATCCGGCTGGGGACCATCAACATCGATAGCACTCCCCAGGGCCTTTGGAGAGCGTCCTTATCGCTACAACAACAACAACAGTAGCGAGGAGTCCCCAAAGATTATATTGGACTATCATTTTTCCGATTTCCCAGTTACGCAGGAATCTGCGAATCGTCGGCGATTGTAGGATATGTAGAAATGCATGCCATTCCTCTACGAGAAAGTCAAATTGCTTGGGCTATCAATTTGTTCAAGCCCTATAAGTATCTGGGCCCGGATGGCATCATTCCTGCGCAACTTCAAAGGTCATTAGGGATTTTCTGCCGGAGGTTGGCCATCATTTACACGGTCAAGGTTATCTCCATTCCAAAGGCCGACAGAAGCTCTCACGTATCACCTAAGGATTTCGCTTCCCAAGGCCGTCGGTTCTATGTACCGGAGCGACTCGGGATTTCTCCCGACCAAGGACTGCCATTTCAGTGTAACCCCATTTAATTTGTTGCGTCTCTCCCACAAATTGTCATCCTCCCAGCAGCAGCGGGACTGCTCCATATTCTCTTGCTCCGGCAAGGTATCGAACCCAATCCGGGTCGGTCTCCTGAACCTGGTCCTGAGAAATGGTTTTGCTGCATCTGCAGGAAAAGAATCTTTTTAGGACGGTCACACTCTTGTCAGTGTGTCTCGTGTAAGCGATGGTTGCCTCGGACAGGTCGTTCTGGGCTAGACCCTAAAACCAGACGTCCACGTAACTTCTATAAATCTTTTGTGGCTCCTTGCTGTTCACGCCCCAGGACGTCCCGTAGTCTGCGCCTTAGCCCCCCCCCCCCCCCCCGCTACCTTCCAGCAGCCCCGCTGCTCAGCAAGCCACAACAAGTACCCGCTTTGCTCGCGCCCCACGGCGCCCCCAACTCACACGGCTGCTCCCACTCATACCTACAATCTCTGTAGTAGAGTCGGGAGCAATGCCGAGCATCAGCCCCTGTCCTCGTCTTCCTTCCCCCTATTATCCGGCGGCAATTGTGTAGGTCACGGAAACAGACTCTTAGTCCCTACCTCCCTTTGCATCGTTTGCCAGCACAGAATATATACGTTTGCGACATCCGGCCAATTCAGCTCCTGCCATGTACGGTGCCACTTTCCTAGATGTTCTGGTCTCCGCGACGGCAACCCCCCGACGGGTTTCATTGCGCCATGTTGCCAGGCCGCATACCCAAATACACCGGGTACCCCAATGCTTACCCAAGGACGTCTAGTCCCAGGGCCATAACAGCAATCGCGTTCTGGCCTTTCACAACCCAGGCGTAGTCACCCGTCACTTACTCCCAGAGTGACGAAATCTCCCCTTATGCACTTCAGAATTCTGCAGTTAAACTGTAATGGATTAACTGGGAAGATCACGGAGATAGTCGACTTCATGAAGCGCCACAACATCCGCATTGCTGCGATTCAAGGTAATAAACTCACACGAAGATCTGCATTGCAGACCTGTTCTGGGTATAATGTCCACAGAAAAGATCGCGAGAGCGGAAATGGAGGCGGCCTCGCGTTTATCATACACCACACACATATATTTCATCCCGACATCGACCGCAGGGACAGTGTCTTAGAACGTCAAGGATTATCTGTCCGTTCGGACGATGCAAACCTAGAAATCATCAACATCTACATCCCTCCTGTCACCTGTTGCCCCAGTGGATACCGCCCTGATATCAGCGCCGTACTCACTGGAAACATTCGCATTATCTTAGGCGATTTCAATACCCATCACGATCTATGGCATTCAAACTTGCTGTCCACCCGCAGCAGGGGTGAGTTGTAAGCGTACCAAATAGAAGAAACGACGTGCTGCACAAAAAACGGAGATGCCCCTACACGTATGGTAGGAAGCTGTCACAGTTCGCCGGATATTTCAATCGTTAGCGCAGAACTCGTAAACTCGATGGCATCCGACCACCTGCCTATACTTATTTCGCTCGAGCGTTCCGCCGACTTCAACGTCGCAGAAAAACGCACTTTCATTAACCTTAAAATAAGGAAAGCAGGACGAATGCAAATCCTTTACAGACAACCGCTTTGCTGCCCTCCTTATCCCAACTGATGCCCGCCAAGGGAAGCGTGCTTTCCGCAAGGTCATTGAATCCGCCTCGGCTCGTTTCATTCCCGCCGGTAGAATTCCCGAAATTCGGCCTCACTTCCCGGCAGAGGCCGCAAATTTAGCGAGAGAACGTAACCTATAAGATAGCTCCATCCCAACGTCCTCTAAATAAGGGATATAAACCAACGCATCAGATTGCTTGTGGATGAACACAAGCGGGCGAATTGGGAGGAGCACCTAAGCGGTTGCAACCTCTCTACCGGTGTAGGTAAACTTTGGTCCACTGTAAAGTCCCTATCGAATCCGTCTAGGCACAATGACAAAATTTCCATCGCCTTTGGCGACAAAGTGCTGTCGGATGGGAAAAAATGCGCGAGCGCTTTCTGCCGACAATATATAATGCATTCTACGGTCGACAAAAATAGACGGAGGGCCAACAGACACGCACATAAACATAAGTTCAGCGCGTCACCAATTACCATCACCACCAAAGAGGTTGAGGATGCCATCGGTCATGCTAAACCATTCAAAGCAGTGGGCCCAGACGGCATAGCCATGCCGATGCTTAAAAGCCTACGGAAATTAGGTTTCAAATATTTAGCACATGTCTTCAACCTGTCTCTTTCCACCTTTGTCATTCCCGAAAAATTAAAAATGGCCAAGGTGGTCCCGCTACTAAAGCCTGGGAAACCAGCTATCATAGGAGAGTCATATCGCCCGATATCTCTCCTATCGTCAGTAGCCAAGACTCTGGAAGCCATTTTGCTTCCCTACTTCAAAGCAAATTTGCAGCTAGCCTGCCATCAGCATGGCTTCAGAAAACTCCATAGCACCACCATCAGCACCCAGATAAATTGCGGTTTAAATCAAAACCAAACCCCCACCATAGAACAGTACTCGTAGCGCTAGACCTATCAAAAGCTTTTGATACGGTCAACCATGGCACGTTACTGCAAGACTTGGAAGGGTCTACCCTTCCCCCATGTCTTAAAAGGTGGACCGCAAATTATCTGGGTGGTCGGCAGGCATCGGTGCAATTTAGAAATGAAACATCAAAACCAAGAAGAATTAAACAGGGGGCGCCAAGCGTGGTGTCCTATCCCTACTTTTGTTTAATTTCTACATATCTAAGCTACCTTCGCCACCAGAACGAGTTACTATCGTTTCCTACGCCGATGATTGCACAATAATGGCCACAGGCCCATTCGCGCCGCGAAACCTGACATTATCACCGACTAAATCCTCCGCGACCTTATTCACAACATGGACGTCCCAAATGTCGACCATTTTGAACATCCCCGTCGATGGCACTACGCTACCATCTGTCCTACACCCCAAAATCTTGGGTGAGACGTTTGATCAGGATCTACATTTTGGTGAGCACGCAGCCGCAATTGTTCCGAAAATCCAGAGCCGTAATAAAATTCTCAAATCCCTTGCTGGCAGTACTGGGGGAAAAGACAAAGAAACGCTCATTACCACATACAAAGCAATTGGCCAGCCGTTTGCGTGCTACGCGTCCCCTATATGGTCGCCAAGCCTAAAAACTACCCACTGGAAGAAGCTACAGGCCTGCCAAAATACTGCGCTCATTACCAAACGGGCTGTCTTCTTATGTCCCCAGAACACCATCTACATAATGAGGCGAGAATACTCCCCATCAAGGAGAGAAATGAGATGCTAACCAAACAGTTCCTGTTGAATACCCAGAAACCTGGGCATCCCAACAGACATCCGATTGATGAGCCGAGACCGCCTAGGGACTTAAGGAGTCACCTCCGTAAGCATTTTGAGGAAATACGGCACATGAGAGTTCAGCCGTATGAAGCAAAAAAACACAAGCAGGTCTTTGGTGAACTCCAAAAACAGGCGTCGGACCTTTATGCCGGGAATTTCCCGGTGAATCCAGTACTTAGGGAAAAATACCCAAAACTTGCGGAAGAGGAACACATACTCCTCAGGGAAACGCGATTCACTCTGGCTCAACTTTGTTCTGGATACTGTAACAGGTTAAACTCTTACATATTCAGAATCAACCCCGACATACAAATTGTATGCCCCGCTTGCAATGTGTCCCCACATGACACCAACCATCTCTTTAATTGTAATGTGGAACCAATGCCTCTAACACCCCTTTCATTATGGTCCACCCCAGTCGAAACAGCAAGTTTCCTTGGACTCCCGTTAGAGGATATTGATGACAATTTGTGATCGGTAGCAGCTATAAGGTGGGGCGAAACATTGCTACAACAACAACAACAACAACCTAAAGATTTCAGGCCAATCAGTCTCTCGTCATTTATTCTTAAAACGTTGAAGCGCGCAATTAATTTGTATGCTCTGGATGCCTTCCTATACATCTAGGGGGAGCTATAAGATACCCGCTTTCAGAACTTCCTCGAATTATGGGGTACCGTTGGTACTTTCTGATATGGTTAAATATTAAGGGATTATTTTGGACAAGAAACTGTTCTGGAGACCAAATGTGAAAGATAGGGCCAGAATGGCCGCGGTTGCTTTGTACTGCTGCAGGAGGGCTATCGGCAAGAGATGGGGGATCTCGCCAAGAGTAGTAAACTGGTGGTCAGTACAACGGGCGGCGCTGGTTGGTATCAGCGGCGCTCTTAGAACAACACCTACCTTGGCATTGAATGTCATGTTTAACATACATTGGGTTTTCGAAAGGACACTGTCCAATGGGAATTCATGCGCTACGTCTCAATATACTGAAAACCCCATCCTGCTGCAGCGGTTTGGAGGACGATGAGGTGTAATCATGTTGTTGTTGTATTAACAGTGCTTCGCCCCTTCAATGGGCACGATCACTCACAAATTGTCATAAAAATTCTCTAACGGTAGTCTAAGGAAACTGGCTGTTTCAACAGGTGCGGACCATAGGGAGATGGGTGTTAGAGGCGTAGGTTCCACATTACAATTGAAAAGATGGTTGGTGTCATGTGGGGAAACATCACATGCAGGACATACATTACGTATGTCGGGGTTGATTCTGGACAAGTAAGAGTTTAACCTGTTACAGTATCCAGAACGAAGTTTGGCCAGGGTGACTCGTGTTTCCCTTGGTAGTGTGCTCTCTTCTTCTGCAAGGGCGGGATATTGCAAATTAATAACGGGGTCCACCGGGCTCGTCTTGACAAAGGCTTTTACCGATTCTGTGTGGATTTGGCTAAGGGCCTGCTTTTGATTGCCTGGATCAAACATCTGTGTTGGCAGGTGCCGGATCTCGTCATATTGCTTTAGGCGATGTTCCCTTAATCCCCGTGCAGGCGGTGCTAAACCAAGCAGTTGTTTGCTAGAATGTACTGTTTTGTGACAATTAAGTAAGACGGTTTTGTTCAGCATTTCATTGTGCTCTTTAATATTTAGCTCTTTGGCCTCACTATGTAGATGGTGTTCGGGAGTCATAAGGAGACATCCAGTGGCAGTTCTGATTGCAGCATTTTGACAGGCCTGTAGCCTTTTCCAGTGTGTATTTTTAAGACCAGGCGACCAGACTGGTGACGCGTAGCTCACGAGCGGTCGGCCAATTGCTTTGTACGTGCTTAGCAACGTTGCGACTTTGTACTTTAGAAACAATCTCGGTGGCATAAGCCTTGAAGGTTGGAGTATTATCGCACGTTACCACTAAGGTCCTTGGGTGGCTGACAGTCGGTCGGTGCCACACTCCATCGACGCGTACGTCCAATATTTGCAACATCTGTTCCTTCGACGTCGTAAACAGGGTGGCCGTGGATTTTGTCGGTGATAATGCCAAGTTGCGCGAGGTGAAGAAACCAGAAAGATCGTGGAGATAGCTGTTTATTTTAGAAACTAATTCATCAACTGAATGGCCAGGTTCTGTAGCCATAATAGTGCAGTCGTCAGCATAGAAAATGATTGTGACTCCTTCTGGTGCAGAAGGGAGTTTTGATATGTAAAAATTAAACAGAAGCGGGGATAGGACACCACCCTGTGGAACCCCCTGTTAAATTTCTCTAGGTTTAGAAATTTCGTTCCTAAATTCAACCGACGCCTGCCGACCATTCAGATAATTTGCGGTCCATCTTTTTAGACAAGCGGGAAGGTGTGAGCCTTCTGTCTTGGAGTAGCGTGCCATGGTTGATTGTGTCAAAAGCTTTTGACAGGTCAAGTGTCACGAGCACCGTCCTATGATGGGATTTTTGCAGATTTAATCCGTAATTAATCTTAGTGTTAATGGCATTGAGCGCGGTGGTGGTGCTGTGCATTTTACGGAAGCCATGTTGGTGCGTGGCTAGGCGAAGATTTGAGGTGTAATCATCGAGTCACTTTATGCTTGATTGCCCAGCTTTTGCCTGAACTAGGCGGAAGCATTTCGGTCGCGACTCACTTGGATCTCCGGAGGAGGTTGAGATCGGTCTTATTAGAAACTAACGTTGCTACGCAACGTTCTCTAAGTAGCTAAAGCTACGTCACCGTTATTTTATGTCGTACCACAACGGACCTTCATGCTGTCCAAGTCAGTTTCCTCTGCCAGGGCAGCTACCACCTAACCTAACCTAAATATTTAAGTTTCTACTTTATAAAGAAATTTCTTAAATGCCTATCTTTTCTATTTATACTTTAATTCTTACAGCGTCAGCGAAATCCCGTTCTAGTAGCTCGCATTTGCCGCAAATTGCTAAGGTATGGCTTAACTTTGACCGGAAAACGGAAGCGTACGACTTTTCCGTACCGTTATTTCCGGTCGCACTATTCTACTATATAACAACTATGGGTTTTCCTTTCTACCATTGCACTGGCTTTGTACCAATATGTGTTCATAATTTGTGCCAGTGCTGCAAACCCTTCTAAACATCGATGCGGCTCAATTCAGTAATTTAAATCAATTTGGAGAAATGAGAAAACCACCTCGTGGGTGCGCTTCCACTATCCAGACTTTTATTTTATAATGTCAAACCTGATGCCTATTTATAGCTATTTTTGAAGATTTTCTCCAATAAAATGTCAAAAATAAACTGGAATTTTAATTTGAACTTCATCATACTAAAAATTTTTTAGATATACATACAACTGCATAATGGGTAGGTGACTCTGAATTCGAGACCAATTTGCAAAGAAAGGATTCTAACGACTGTTTTAATTGTAAGAATGATAAAGCAGAAAGTATGAGAAAAAGGCGTAATTTTTGATGTATTTAAGTGTTTATAAACTTGAAATTTTATTTAGAACCCAATAATTTTTTCATAATAGGTTTCGGTTCGGTTTTCAAACCCGGTTTAAGCCCTTTTTGTACTGCCTCCTAATATACTGTACGTATGTATATACAATCTATTGCACTACTGGCAGTACAGTGTAAACATTTATGACTATAAAGGGTGTTGTTTAGCCAGGTAAATCTTTTGAAGATATATTTTTTAAAGAAACTGTCAAAATGGTTCAACACGAAAAGAATTGTCCGGCTGATCGTTGAGCTAAAACCGATCTTACATATCATAGACTCTGCTTGAATAAAGAACTGTCACTTGAGCCTTAGACTCAAACTTCGATTTTGACAGATAAGCTTGTCATATGTTAAAAACATACCATCACGTAATGTCCCTCAAACACTGTGTAGCGAGCCTATACCAAAACCAATACTTTGGACTGATAAGTCAAAGTCAAGCACTTTTTGTTTAATGATTCGTTTTTCTAACCAATTACGTAACACTTGATATTAAGTAACTTCGAAATCTACCGAGTTGTCATTCCTTATGTTCGTTCTAGGTAGCGTTTGTATGTATGCTTCTCACTAAATTATGACATTCCTTTTATTTTGACATGTTGTCATTTATTTGGGAACAGATAGAATTAGCTGGGACCGTATCGTGTAACGATAAATACGAACTGTTAAAAATGATAATATGTATATTGTGGGTCTTTTTTTTTTATTTTTTTTTTTTGCGGGGAGGCTGAAAAATGCCTAATGCACCATAATTGCTGCCGTCGCAGCAACCGTGTGTCCGTAGACTAAAAAACAGCCCCGTTCTGGAACCGTCGCCCACCCCGGCACCACTTTCGCATTACTTCAGGGTGGCGTTCCATATTTCTCTTTTTTTAAGAGCCTACTGTTGTCCCTGCGTCTAGGTTCCCGCTATTTGCTCTGAGTGTCCATTTAATCGCCACTGCTTCGCATGCGCATTTCTCTGCGCTCCCTTTCAGCATCCATCAGGCGTGTCATTACTATAAATGCCATTTTGCTCACTGCAGTCCAGCATTCTTTCCTGTTGCACATATGTGAAACTAAATTTCTCGTGGTAGGTTCCTCCCCAAAGACTCCATGCAAGGTGAGTCTTTCTTCGTGGAAACGGGGGCAGTAGAACATGACGTGTTCTACGTTTTCTAACTCTGTGGTACACATTGGGCAATGAGGAACTTCCTCTATCCTACGCTTCCATAAATACTCTTTGAAACCGCCATGTCCACTCATTATCTGCGTGAGATGGTAGTTCAGTTCGCCGTGCTTCCGCTCATTCCATTGAGCTACGTTCCAAACTAGTGTGAAAGTCCAACGCCCTTTACTCGAGGCCTCCCACCGTTCTTGCCACTTAGCTATTGTTTGTGTCCTTGCTCTTTTCTTGTCTTCTTCAGATGGTCGCTCGATATTAGTGTTATACAGATCGGCCATTTCGCTTGCCAGTAAGTCTACTGGGATTTTCCGGGTTAGAACCAGGATCGCGTCGTCGGACACCGTCCGATAAGCACTTGCTATTCTTAAAGAAGCAAGTCGGTACGCTGCTAATATATTGTGGGTCTAATTTGTGCGTAATATCCATAGCTTAAATTTATATGTCACTAGCGCGATTCACCATTTTAGAGCTATTTAGATTTAAAAAATTTACTTCAATCATGGATCGTAAAACACGATACGGGCCTTGTTTTTTTTAATTTTGGAAGAAAGATTGTATGTGTGGTAAATTTGGCCAAACCAAGGCTGCATTATTACACTCCATCAAATACTAAACTATTGGAAGCTGGAGGTACCTACGGGTACAAGGTATGACAGCCTAGCATTGTTCAACAAGTTTTTAGCGGTGTCTGGTCAAATCGTCCCGCCTATGACGGATTGCAGAAACCTATGCAGGAGCTTTTATTTTGATGTTGGCCACCTATCTCTGTACTTTCTAGAAATTTTTAAGTGAAGTATGCCTCAGATTCTTGCAGCCGCTTCATCAGCCGAGAAAATGGGATTACCAACCGATTTCAGCCAAAATAGAATGTACTTCAAGAAGTTTGCCTACTCGTTCTATTCTGGATGGCAAATGTTTTAGTTTGAAATTGCGATTTATTTAACCACTGTTATGACCACTACAGTACAGATATTTTATAGATGTAACTCTTGGAAGTTTGGTTCTTTAGAACAGAATAAATTGTATACGACATGAAAAACTATCTAATAACTTCCCATCGATACTAAGGGTTGGACTTTCAATCTCTACAAATAATGTAATATATTTGGTATAAAATATTAGTACCTACTAGTTATGTGTATTGGGCCAAGTTTTATAATTGTATAATAGTACTTTTTTGGAGCTTTCTGGCCGGTTTTCCTTTAAAATAAAACAAATGTTTACTTCTTCATCCTACGCGTTTCGACGCTGTATTGCGTCTTCCTCAGGGATTTCTCTTTATTACACAAAAACGAAAAACATATAAATTGTTGGAAATTAGCTTAGTCATAAGACGATACACAGTTTTGAACATATTGGACTTACATCTTTTTGCTACTTAATGCACAAATTTTGTATGAAATTTAGATATAATATCATTACATCAGTAGATAATAACCACACAATATAAAAACACTGCTACATCATTCCCTCTCAAAAGCTAAACATTTAATGTGATGGCGCTTGCATACGCGCAATTTATGCTGTCTACATCTTCTCGATAATTTACAACTTTCGATATATTTTGTTGTATGCGCAGCCCTTCTAACGTCAACCTTCTTCTTATTCTGTTTTCCACGTCCAAAATCTTTACATTATCGAAATCAGCTGTGTGCTTGCAGTCCCCGTCAGGTGCTGGGCTAAAGCTGTGGGGTTTTTGTTGTTTTTTGCGTCTAACCTGTGTTCATTTATTCTCGTGTTGACCGATCTTTTTGTTTGTCCTATGTATACCTTCCCGCAAAATTCCCCCTCTTTTCCTCCCCCACATGGTATTTCGTAGATTACGTTGTGTAGTTGCTCCTTTTTGATTTTGTCTTTGGTTTTCGTGTATATGTTTTGGATTGTGTGATTTGGTTTGTGTGCATAGCTTATGTTGTTGGCTTTAATCATTTTATGTAATGTATTGTTGTCAGTTAGTTTTGGTATGTATGTGACGCCTGTGTATATTTTTCTATTGTTTTCTTCATTTGGTGTTGTCGTATTGTTGCTCGTTTTTTGTTTAGTTTTGTTTCTCGCCGTGCGTATTAGACCGTGTATTATTTTATTTGGATATCCATTTTTTTCAAGTATGATCTGAATCGTTTTCTTGTTCTCCTCCATGAACTCCTGGTCACTCAAGGAGTAAACTTTGTTAATAAAGTTGATTACTGTATTTCTTTTTTGATTCCATGGGTGGTTTGATTGGTAATTGATCATTCTACATGATGCCACGGCTTTTTTGTACCAATCCGTTTTTACTTTGTTCCCGATGTTGTGGATTTCCAAGTCCAGAAAAGCTAATTTGTGATGTTTTTCTTTTTCTAGTGTAAATTTTAATTTTTTGTGTTGCTCGTTGAAAGTTTTTTGAATTTCGTCTACGTCTTTTGCCCTAACAATAGCGAAAATATCATCTACATATTTCGTTATGTATTTTATATTTATGTATTTAGATTTTAGCTCAATGATGCTGTCGTCAATAATTTTGTCGAGGACTATATCTGCTATTGTTGGTGATAGAGGATTTCCCATCGGCATCCCATAAACTTGCTGGTAATATTTACTGTCGTATACAAAGTAGTTGTTTTCTCTCAGGCAGAACTCTAGTATATTGAGGAATTGGGTTTTAGTAATTTTAGTATGACTTTTTAGATTCGACCATTGTTTAATAATTGTGCTGATCCCTAGATGGATGGGGATATTCGTAAATAATGATACGACGTCTAGGGATATAAGTATTTCCTCCTCGTCAATGGTTACAGCTTTTATTTTTTCTTTTAATTGAACTGAATTTTTAATATTGAATTTTTCGGAAATAATGTTTTTTAAAATTTTTCCCACGAATTTGGATAGTTTCGAGCAGGGAACATTAATCGAGGATGAAATTGGGCGAAGTGGTGTGTTCTCCTTGTGCACTTTCGGTAAGCCATAAAGTCGTGGGGCTGTGGCAGCCGAGCATGTTAAATACTGCTTCAGTTTTGCATCAATATTGTGGGTCTTGTACATGTCATTGACAATTCTATTGTTTTTTCTCAACAAATATTGGGTGGGATCATTTCTTATGGTTTTGTATGTGCCTTTGTCGTTCAAGAGGTCTTCCATTTTCTTCTTATACTCTGCTTTATACATCATTACGATTCTGTTCCCTTTGTCTGCATTCGTAATCACAATATCATCTTTGTGTTGGTATATGACCCGTTTTGTTTCTTCGTACACTTGCAAAATAAATTTATCTTTTTGGCTATTTCTTAGTTTATTTTTTAACGTGTTTACCCTTGTTGCGAATTTACATCTCACCATATCTTTTTCTCTCTCATCGGTTATGGTTTGTATACTTTGTTCGACGTCCGCTATAATGTGCAGGGGTGAGAACGTTTTTCTAGATATGGGAAGGGCGAATTTATTACCCATGGATAGTAACCATTGACATTCAGGAGACAAAAGTATTGATGTGAAATTTGATCATATCGAAACTCGATTTTCTAGCTTTCAGGTGGAGATGCAGGAAAAATGGGACTCAGTAACTAACTTCCCTATATATAAATATTTTATTAAACCGAGAACGAATAGTTTGTCTATGAACAGAATATTTTAATACCTTTCCGGAGGGAAAGGAAAATAATTCTTAACCAGAAAGACGAGTTCAAAAATTCAAATGTGCTTAATCACCGTTTAATTCAAAATTGACTTTACACTAAAAAGCCCCTTAAATTGTTTTGATAGAAAAGAGATACATAAGGCGCGATAACATCCGACGAGATTTTAGGCCGAGCTTCTCTTCCAATTTGCGTCGTACTTCTTTTTTAATTTTCCCTACAAATTGGGGGGATGTGACCTACTTGTTTTTATGCCGACTCTGAACGGCATGTGCAAGGCGGATGAATTTTCACTGAGAAGCTTTTCATGGCAGAAATACACTGTGCTTGCCAAGCACTGCCGAGGGGCGACCCCCCTTTGTTGCTTTACCTGGGGCGTGAACCCAGGATCTTCGGTGTGGAAGGCGAAGCACAGCGACAGCCCAGGAGATCAAATCGTAAATTAATTTATACGTACATATATATTTTTGTAATATATACTAGCTATACAACGTATTCCATTGGCAATCTTTTAGCTAAATTAAAATTTGTAACCTTGCGAAAAACCCTTTATAAAATCTTCCTTGTATGCTGGTTCTTAATAATTTGTGGTATGTGCGTGCCAGGCGAGACGTCTTCCGTTCATACATTTTTTTTACATTATCTTTTTCAGCCCTTTTGTTTGCTTTGCATGGTAGGTTACAGAATTTTCCCAGATTTCGCCAAGTTAATTCAATTTTCGCTCAGCTGCGAAATTCGTTTAAAACAGTGCAGACTTGGAAATGACGGAAAAGGCCGCTGTACATTTGTATGTTTCCTTACTGCTACTGGATAATTTTTTTGCCTTAACTTAGCGTAAATTCAACGCGTATTATACTAGAAAATCACATTGAACAAAGCCTTCTGCTATATAAGTAATGGCGGGGAATTCCTTTGTTTAAGTCTGAAGGTAATCGTAATAGAACTCGACGTCTGTGGATAACAATATTTGCAATTTAAAGAATACCCATTAAAATACCTTGACACAACTGAGCGTATTTGAAGAGAGTAAAGCACATCAGCCAACGTTAAACGAATAATAAGAGTGCTTGCTTTAAAGAGACAAAATTACTGCGGTCGATTCTTTTCCGTGCATTTAGCGGTTTGAGGGAAGTATGTATTTTTGTAATTAATATATGTATGTAAATATGATCAAAATCGATAAGGACCAAACCCACTTAATAAAATATTAAATAAAAGTCTTTTGAACATTTGCTTTTTATAAATGAATCAAGAACCAGCGGAAAAACAGACATAATTTTGACGAGTTTTGATTGTGAAATTTTAACAACAGCCATTGTAAACAGCTCATCAAATAAGCGTAATTTATTAATTATTCTTCTGTACTGTGAAATTTCCAATCTACCTGGATTTTAAGCATTTGTTCACCTAAGTTCGGTAATTGGTTTGTTTTTGAAACCTGTATACTTATCTGACCCTGTTTATATTTCGGTCCCTGCTGTTGTTGTAGCAGTGCTTTGTCCCATCCAGTAGGTGCGATAGCTCACAAATTGTCATCAATATCTTCTAATGGCAGTCCGAGGAACCTTACTGTCTCGAAAGGGTTGGGCCAAAGAGATATGGGTGGTAGAGGCGTTGTTTCTACATTGCAATTGTAAGGATGGTTAGTGTCATGTGGGCACACGTTAAAAGCAGGACATGCATTGAGTATGTCAGGGCTCATTCTGGATGAGCTAGAGTAACGCACGTCTACAATGGGAGGTTGCTTTCCTGAACTTTTGGGTTTAGGGATTCATCGGGCAATTGTTGCCATAGTAATCTGACGACTTTTTGTGGATGTCTGTGAGGGCCATTTTGTGCTAATTTTCTTCGTACGACTGACTTCATGAGTGCCGAGTTTCTTGCGAAATCGCAACACCAGTTTCGGTCCCTCCTTTTCACAGTTAATGTTTCCTACAATACCTAAATTTTCATCAACTTACGTGGATATTGGACATATCAAGTTTTTCAAGTTACTTCTTTTTATTAAGAGTTTGAGAGTTTCACATTTGGGTGACTTACATGTATACATATATTTCTGATTCCAGCCATGGAATGGTGACATGGTGCATATTCTATATCTTATACTTATTGAACACGAACTACTCTGCTTGAATTAGTGCAAAATATGTGCAGATAAACTGCGATTGCTTTCAAATATATACAGTGCAAAATTAAATTAAATTCTTCCAACCGAGTATCAACTAGTCAAAATGTACAAAAACACTCCTCTCCCTTGATAATATAAACTAAAACTAACTGCAATTGCAGCAATGAATAACGACAAAGAAAAGCACGCGGAAAAATAACAGCACTAACAAAGGAAGTGGTAAATTCAAAAATAAGCTACAAAAAAAAATTATGTAAAATGTGGAAATTGTAAGAAACGTGTGGCGTGCTTTTGACTAATTACATTCACTTCTAAACTCCACCAAATTCAATTTCTTTTATGCAATTAAAATAGTTTCACTATTTACGAAGCTAACCTCAGTTTCGATGGTTTTCTCAATATATTCAACTGTTCTTAATTGAGGTAGTCCTGTAACAGGACAAGGCACCTCTTCAGTTCGTCGGACAATTTTTTCGTCGAGTATCTTTTCACGTTCACGTACTATAACCGGACCATCGCTTGATTTTATTGCGATTTTGGGGAAAACAATCTTTTTAGCCTGCTATAAATAAATATTAGAAAAATAGTACAAAAGCAAATTTATTAGTAGTGACTTAAATGAGGGTATACTAAAGTACGAAATGATGAATGAATTGTTTAAAATTGACGTATGCATAGAAATGAAGTACATATGTATGTATGGAGATGTTTTAGCTAGATATCGAAGAATATTTCGGGTTATTTAACGAACTCTTTAAAATAATAGTTGGCGGCTACAGATGTCAAATTATTGATAATTTTCAGTATTTTAAATGTCAAAACCTATTACTTAATAGTTTTTTTTTTTGTTATGAAAAAATGTATAACTTCATACACTACCGAACTCATTTAAAAATAATCTAAGTAAGATTTCATGAGCTAACAATAAGTAGAAGATCGGATAAATTCGAATATATCTTCTTCAGAAGGAGATCGGAGATACGCTAAAGAACTGAGACACATAATAGGATTTGAAATTAAGAGTTAGTTATTAAGCGAGTTTAGAATTTATTCAAGGTACATACGAATGTTTATGTTAGGCAATGAAAATGCAAAACAAGCACCACAATTTTTACTCACTTTTCTTTTAATTATTTAATATACATATATCTATTTATGTAGGTTACGACATATTTTAACAAACCGTTAGTGTGCAAGCAAAACAGTTATGGGATTTATTAGATATCCATTAGACTGCGAGGGACATTTTCTTTGGGAGGATTTTATAAATAGCAAACTGAGAAAATAGGTTATGAAACGAATGCCGTCATATAAAATATGAGATTGAATAAAATCAAATGTAGAATACAAACCTCACTAGCGATCGGTGTGATTAATAAATTATCTGCGATTTTATTCATGTTTTTTATTACATTTTGTGCCTCCTGAGCACCCTGTTCCAAAGACCGCAAGCGGGCAGCACGCCAGGATGTACGTTTTTCAGCACTGTTGAAAGAATTAAATTAGAATATTCAGTATTTTTTAAGCAATAATTCAATGGAAAACTTTAAAGAGCAAGTCCCTAGGCCGCAAGATGTAACTTGTTTTCTGATTAACAAAATGGGTGACACAGAGAATGGATAGTATGTACTATTAAGGTTTACATAGCCGCTTGTTTAGAGCCAGCCATGATCTCTGACAGGCAGTCCAGGTAAGTGGCAAGCAAACTTTCTCAGTACACACTTAGACCGCGTTTACATATGCACTAATCTACAATTAGTCTTCAATAGATAATCTACGAGTTTACATACGTCTCATCCCATATTACTAGCTGTCAAATTTTCATGTTCTTTTTTATTTCATGCTTCCAATTAAAGACTACACTCTAGAGGTGGTATTTTTTCAATGGGGAAAAAACGGCATCTCTAAAATTTCTTCACAATTACCGATTATCGAAAAAAACGTTCATAGGAAATTTAGTTTTTTAATTACAGATTACGACTTGAGTACATTTTGAGTATATTTTGTTGATCGGAAATTTAGTTACGTCTTGCGCCCCTGGTACCTTAGACTGTTTGTATATGTATGTATATTGGCATGATAAAATTGTGTATAAACAAGGAAAACAACATAAATTCACTGGATACAGGCTGGAATTTTTAAGAAAAAAAATTTGGTTAACTAAAGATATATCTACTTAAATACAAATAAACATGTATGCATGAATGTATGTACATATATATAATAAATACATAGGACACCAAACACCTTTCTGTATAACAACGATTGGGTGGAACCTAACTCGGCTGATGGTTGGAAAATCTATACCTTGGCAAATGTTTAAAGAACGCTCAATCGCGAATATGATATCAAAATTGTCGTATCTTATCATTTTATTAAAAACTACCAGAGCTGATAGCCATAGCAGCTAATGATATTTTTGTTTGTCTTGCAATTTATTTTAAGCCTAAATATATAATAATAATAATATTAAGAACGACCACGGCCAAGCATATACTAGATTTTTATTCGAAAACGCCTTATGTCCAAATTCAAAATGAAGAACATTTTATTTAAGAAATTATTTCAAAACTTTCAATCTGAGCTGGCTGAACTGAGATTTTACGCACTTTCTTTAAGAGTTTGCTGAGATGTAGATTTTCGAACCAAAAACTATAGGGTGATCTTCCACTTAGTCGTCAATCTACAGGTAGAATAACATAATAAATCAAATAATATACACAGAAAAAATTACAAAAATTGCGCGTTATAAGAATATCGGTATTTGTGAATCGCGTGCGTTATTAAAATAGACAAACATTTAAAAAAAAAAAATACAAATGTAAGGCGCGATAGCCTCCGTAGAGATGTTAGGCCGAGCTTTTCTTCCAATTTGCTCCTTTTAGTTTTTCCTACAAATTGGCGGGACGGGACCTACTTGCTCAATGCCGGCTCCGAACGGCATCTCCAAGGCAGATGAGTTTTCACTGAGTAGCTATTCATGGCAGAAATACACTCGGCCCCGCTCAGAAAAATTTTCTTCTAATTGAAAAAACTTGTTTCTAAAATTATGTTGCTTTGTCCGGGGCGTGAATCCAATATCTTCGGTGTGGCTGCCAAACAATAAATATTTAATAATACTTATTTAACTACACCAATGTTACAATTGAAATCCAATATATTTATGTACATAGAGCTTTTCCGAAATGTATGTCTAAACCTAGCATCTTATATTGACGGAGTGTATATTGGAGGATCCATAGCCTATAAACTTTCTCCCAGTCCCCGAAATTGGAATGTTCTAGACGCACACGAAGATCATCATATTTTTTTATAGATTCAAGAAACAAAAGCACCGAGAATAGCTTGTTTCTGGAATTGTCTACAATTTTCCTCCAAATGTAACTTCTTTACCGTCGATATGGCGAATACGGGCCCTTAATTACAAATTTTAGTTTTCCAAAGTGCTAACATGTAATTATTAACTTTTTTTTAATAATCTGAAGGAAAATTCTCTGGAATTTCGCTACGGAGGGTTCGATTCCAGCACATCATACCAAGCACGCGGCCAAAAAAAAATATGAATGCTGCGGAAATGTATGAAGAAGATTGGAAAGTCCTACCCTAGGTAAATATTTTTGAACTCAAGGTTCATCGTTATCCTGTTCATTTCATCAATAACCGATAAGTATTTTGATTTGCGAGTCCGAACCTGAAGTCTGTTTAACTCAAAGACGTCCAAAACTGTGAGAGATTCGCTGAAATCACATAACGGTTTCGGTAATTTACTCAATGTTGCTCGAACTGAACTGGTCCAAATATGTATCGATTGGAAGATCTAGTGGGGTTTAGGTACTCTATGCGATTTTCACATTTTAACAAAAAGTGGGATTTGCTCAATCCGAATTTGAAGTTTTTTTATTTCAAACGCCAACTGAAAAATAACTTAGTCATTTGAAAAGGGTTTTAAAAATTTTTCCAAATCGAAGTCGAGGGAAACAGACCCCAGATTTTGGACTTAGGTAGATGAATTTGGTAAAATGCACAAATCCTTTTTCTGTTTTGTGTACAGAAAATTGGCTAGTTCAGTCATTGGGTGCAAGAACCAGTGTCCAGCTAAAATGTAGCTACTCAGTATAGCTTTAAAAGTTAAATTTTGTTAGGGAACGGTGTCTGAAACGGGGAGAGATTTAATTGCCTCAGGCCGACCGGAGGTACTTAATTCGAGCCAAGTATTCTATGGTATTATTCTAAAATACGGCGCTCAGCTAGGCTAAACTACAATACGTACGTAAATGAAATATATATCAAATGAAAGCTTTTCATGAGCATGTTTGCACAAAATTATAAAAATTTAAATTGGTTAATTTGTTCATGAGATATTAGCGTTTAAAGTTTGCTTATTTACCCCTGCATTGTTTTTGTAGAGTCAAATTCTAATTAGCACAAAATCATATGTACTTACATACATACATATTTACATTTTCATTTTATAATGGCCCATTCACATAAACGCTTTGGTAGCTTCAAAGCGAAGAAAGGCAAGGCGTTTCGTTGTTACCCGATTATCGGGGGCTACATACTAGTTTATTTTTATACTCAGCTGAGCAGAGCTCACAGAGTATATTATAAATCAAAATGATCTGGGCGAAAAAACAAATTAATTTAGCCATGTCCGTCCGTCCATCCGCAAACACGATAACTTGAGTAAATTTTAAGACATCTGAATGAAATTTGGTATGTAGGTTCCTGGGCGCTCATCTCAGATCGCTATTTATTACTACAACCACGCCCACTTTTTCGATATCGAAAATTTCGAAAAACCAAAAAAGTGTGATAATTCATTACCAAAGACGGATAAAGCGATGAAACTTGGTAGGCGGGTTGATCTTATGACGCAGAATAGAAAATTAGTAAAATTTTGGACAATGGGCCTGGCACCGCCCACTTTTAAAAGAAGGTAATTTAAGATTTTTGCAAGCTGTAATTTGGCAGTCGTTGAAGATATCATATTGAAATTTGGCAGAAACGTTACTCCTATTACTGTATGTGTGGTAAATAAAAATTAGCAAAATAGGATGACGAAACCGCCCACTTAAAAAAAAAAATATTTAAGTCAAATTTTAACAAAAATTTTAATATCTTTACAGTATATAAGTAAATTATGCCAACATTCAACTCCAGTAATAATATGGTGCAACAAAATACAAAAATAAAAGAAAATTTCAAAATGGACGTGGCTCCACCCTTTTTCATTTAATTTGTCTAGACTACTTTTAATGCCATAAGTCGAACAAAAATTAACTAATCCTTGTGAAATTTGGTAGGAGTATAGATTCTATGATGATAACTGTTTTTTGTGAAAATGGGTGAAATCGGTTGAAGCCACGCCCAGTTTTTATACACAGTCGACCGTCTGTCCTTCCGCTCGGCCCCTAACATGATAACTTGAGCAAATAACGATATATCTTTACTAAACTTAGTTCATGTACTTATTTGAACTCACCTTATCTTGCCGAATTCGGACTATGGCCACGCCCACTTTTTCGATATCGAAAATTACGAAAAATGAAAAAAATGCTATAGTTCTATATGAAATATGGAAAAAAGGGATGAGACATGGTAACTGGATTGGTTTTTTGAACCAAAATATAACTTTAGAAAAAACTTTGTAAAATGGGTGTGACACCTACCATATTAAGTAGAAGAAAATGAAAAAATTTCTGCAGGGCGAAATCAAAAGCCCTTGGAGACTTGGCCGGAATACTGTTCGTGGTAGGTAGGTAGGTTGAACTGGCCGGTCCGTGAGGACCTCACATAGACTGATTGAGTCCGTAGTGTTACCAGAATTTTGTTTTAACGACCAAACTGAAAAACCCTATCAAAAACCAGGACCTATGTTATAAAATAACTCCGTCCTCTTGGCAAATACTAGAAGCTTCCTAGGACTTAAGCCACTTGCTGCTTCTTGATCTGGCAGCTGTATCACTCCTAATAGCTGGAGTCTTAGCCTGGCAAGTGCAGGGCACGAGCACAGAACGTGCTCGATCGTTTCTTCCTCCAACCCGCACTTCCTACACCTGCTATCACTGATCAAGCCTAATATAAAGGCATGTGACGCCAGAAGGCAGTGTCCAGTCAGAATACCCGTCATGAGTCTACAGTTCTCTCTTTTTAATGATAGAAGCAACTGCGTTAGTCTAAGGTTGTAAGACCTACACATAATCTTCGACACTTTACAGCCCCGCGCTTGAACCCACGCCTTTCCTGCTTGGTCGATCATGTGCACCTCTCGCCTTCGCTTAATCTCGCCCAATCTAATTGGGACGTCTACGGAGCAAGCTTCAAGGGATGCGCCCTTTTTAGCTAATTCGTCCGCTTTTTCATTCCCATCTATTCCCATATGCCCTGGGACCCAATATAGATGTATGCTTCTTCCTGTCCCGATTCTCTCCAGAGACTGCTTACACTCTAACACGCATTTAGATGCTGTGCTATGTGAGATTATTGCCTTAATTGCTGCTTGACTGCCAATATAAAAGTTAACACGGTTGCAGCTTAAGCTATTCTCTTCCAGGGTTTCTACTGCTTTGGTTACGGCTAATATTTCCGCTTGGAAAACGCTACAGTAATCCGGCAGCCTGTAGGATCTGATTATTTCCGGATCAGCGCAGTATACCGCAGACCCTACTCCTTCCACTATTTTGGAACCATCGGTATACACATGTATCGCCTCGTCCGCCATTTGCGCACCCTTGCGCCAACCGTCCACCTCTATTGTGGCCTTAAGATCTCCCTCAAAGTGCAGGTAGGGAATCATGTAGTCTGTTCGTCTTGTGACTGATGACGCTATACTACTATGGCCATATGGTCGGCGCTCAAGCTGCCCTGAAGCATCGAGCCTGGTTGCGGTCGTTAACGCTTTGTTCTTTGCTACCAGGTCTACAGGTGGAATGTGCAGAATGACATACAGTGCAGCCGTCGGGGTTGTTTTCAGGGCTCCCGTAATGCAAAGCATCGATAGTCTGCATACCCCCTCTAATTTTTTGAGGTATGTTGTTTTTTGTGTGGCTTTCCACCAAACAAGAACTCCATAGTATAGAATAGGGCTTACAATCGCTGTAAAAACCCAATGAGAAAGAGAGGGCGATAGGCCCCACGTACACCCCAGCATTCTTTTACATGCATAGAGTGCCGTTGAGGCCTTCTTGACCCTCTCCTCCACGTTGAGCTTCCATGACATCTTACTGTCTAGGATGATTCCTAGATATTTTGTGCAAGGTTGCTCCTGTGGTCACCGCTCCTAACTTAGGCCTGGTCCAATTTGGGACCTTGTACCTCTTTGTAAACAAGACCATATCCGTCTTCTCCGCATTGACTTTCAGCCCGACATTAGATGCCCAGGTATGAATATCCCGAAGCGCCCGATCCATCAAAGAACTAATCGTTGGAAGGCATTTTCCACTTATGACAATTGCAACGTCATCTGCGTAAGCCGTAAGTTTTACGGGTCCCTCATCGAATTGCCTGAGCAGTTGGTTGATGACCAGTGTCCACAGCAGAGGTGATAGCACCCCTCCCTGCGGCGTGCCCCTGTCCACTGATTTCGTGGCCTCGTACAATCCCCATTGTGATGTAATCTTTCTGCAATTTAACATGCAGCCGATCCATCTGATTAAGGCAGGATGTACTTTAATGTAATGTACTTAACTGTTCGTGGTATTACATATATATATAAATTAGCGGTACCCTACAGATGATGTTCTGGGTCACCCTGGTCCACATTTTGGTCGATATCTCGAAAACGCCTTCACATATACAACTAAGGGTCAATCCCTTTTAAAACCGTCACTAATACCTTTAATTTGATACCCATAACTTACAAACAGATTCCAGGGTTACCCTAGGTTCATTTTCCTAAATGGTGATTTTCCCTTATTTTATCTCCAAAGCTCTCAGCTGAGTATGTCATGTTCGGTTACACCCGAACTTAGCCTTCCTTACTTGTTATTTATCTACATTTCAACTGAAACTGAGATATTGAACATAACGTGTATAATCTGTAATTTTCCAAAATTAGCTGTTCCTAATGCTAGAAGAGGTGTGTGCGGAGAAAAACTTTAGCTTGCGCAGCATAGCACAAATATATCCCTTCCTATTTATATATTTGCAGACAATGTACAAATTTTAATAGAGGGATTCCACTTTGTAATTGACACAACCCTGCAAAAGTAGGGAGTACTAAGTTCAATTAAGAAAGGAATACTCTTTAGGACCGACAAGAGTACTCCACAACTATTTTGATATAAAAAATGCGGTAAAACTTCCACTGGATTATTTTGTTTTTAAGTACACCAAATAGAGAGCTATTACAGGTAATCCATATTGGAGTAAAAATATGGCAAAATTGGAACAAATTGTCCAACGTTTTTAGCGGGGAATTCGTACCTCTTATTTAAAGCCTAAGTGTGTGTATACCAAACTAAATACCTTCTTTCTCAAACTGGGCAAACTTACTTCATCATTGCTTTGCTCTTCGGCACATTTGCTGCTGACTGCTCCCGCTGAATTGAATTAGATGACCCCTCAACATCAACGGCAATTTCAACATCTTCAACATTTGCAACCGCACCATCACCGAACGTACCCACCGCAGCTGCCGCCTTTAATGAGCGTTTTTCTGCATTAGCTGTACGAATTGGAATGCGACTTGATGGTGTTGATGGTGATGACTCATGTTGTTCTACCTGTAGTTGTTGTTGTTGCTGCAGTAATAATGCAGGTGGTATTACTACTTTAACTTTTGGTTTCGGTAGCAGTGATGGTTTTTGGTTAGGTGAGTGAGTTGTCGTCGTAGTCGTAATCGCTGACGAAGTGACTGTTGTGGGTTCAACAGCAATAACACTTTCAATGCTACTCGCTGTATCTTCGGCATCATTGTAATCGTTGAAATTATCTATATATCGACGTTCTGCATCCATAAACTGCGCTACAGTGCATTTAAGTTGCTGTTGAGCTGAGTTACGGGGTGCAGAGGCAGATGTCAGTATTTGTGATGTTGGTGGTGGTGGTGCTGGTCTTGTTAGCGTAAACTTTACTTGAGATTTAGGTGAATGCGCTTTCGTTGTTGCTGTTGTTGTTGTTGTTGATGTGGAACGTGGCTTAGTCAAGGACTTAACAATTGCCGGTGATTTGAATAAGGGCAAGTGCTTTTGTTGATTTAACTCGGACCCTATTTGTGACGTTAGCGTTAAATTGGTTTGTGCCGTCGGTGATGCTGGTAATGATAGTGCTAAACGTTCGCTATATCGCCCTAAAGAAATTCCATCTGCGGGCGATTTAATTTCACCCTGATTGTTTAGAATTTGTTTTGCATTTACGTTCGACTTTTTTGACTTCTTTAGATTTTCAAATTGAAGTCTAAACGATTGCGACTTTGGTTCTGTTTGCTGATTTGGTAATGGTTGTGGCTGCGGTGTTGATGTTGGTAATGATGATTTGGTCCTTTTAGGTGGTATTGTGCATCCGACAATATTTTAATTTGAATTTTTTATTGAGTACGTGTTAGAATGTTTATAAAAATTATAACGAAATTTACGTAAGTATTTACTTGCGGTTGCAGTGCAGCGTTAATTTGGGAATGAATGGGTGAATGCAAATAATGTATGGTATTGATGTAGCACTGAATTATTTTTAGTATGCAAGTCTTTAATATAAACATATTCCTAAATGCAGCAAACCGTTTATCATTTATTGTAACAGTTTGTAACGATAATTTTGGTGCAGGGATGTATGATTTAGTTGTGTGGTTTAGGGTTAGTCACAATTGATGATATTAAGTTGATGAATGATTCACCTCAATGAGTTGGATTATAAATCTTTGTTAATTCCTTTTTTTGTTTTTTGAGCTTGCTTAGTAATAGTTTGATGCTGCTTGAATAAATGTACTGATCTTAACTTTTAACTGTTCCGATTTTACATGTTAAACTTATTGGCAAAATGTGTTCCTTTTAATTAAATCTTTGGCCTTAAGGAAAAATTCTCACTAAGTTGAAATTCGTAAGCCTCCAAGTTATGAGACGCATTTACAATAACTTATCAATAACAAAAATAAATAAAGTAAGGAAAGTGCACATACTTTGACGACAATGACATCTATATGACAAAGCAAAGCTAACACATTTTTCAATCATCGAACGATTAGGTGCGAAAACTAAGAACCGACCCTAATTATGTGGGTACATTTAGCAACCACGACCAATACAAGCTTACCTACGAGTTTCAATACCGCTATGTAGTACAAAAAGGACAAGTAAAAGCGAGGTTCAGACAAACATTGAGATTGCACAAAAAGACATGGAATTTCACCTTCTTACCATAGTTCAACTTTGTGAATCACATAGTCGACAATAACTGTCCCCTGGCAAACTTCATTAAAACAGTTTAGTTGCTCCACAAACAAACTAAACGCCGATATTCGACGGCAGATTTCAGTCGAGGTTCTGTGCGAACTTGCCTTGTGATACCTTTTAATTTTCCTCCAAATTGTACCTTGGGTCTTCGGTGTGGTAAGAGAGCACGCTACCATATAAATACCATTTCCGTCAAATTTTCATTTTCAATCAAAGGGCCCAAAGACCCTTTCTAGGAATTACTTAGACTTTAACACGCTTTTAGTTTATGCGTTATGCGAGGTTTTTGCCTAAGCTTTTGATATATATAAAAGTTCACGCGCCCAAAATTTAAGCTATATTTTCCTTTAGTGTTTCTACTGCTTTGGTCATGGCTACTACTTGTCCCTGAAAAACTACAAAACTACACAACTACGGTGATTTGGCAGTTTTTAGAATATTTTTTTTTTCCGGGTCAGCACAACCGCAGACCTACCCCTTCCATTACTTTGGAACCATCGCACAGTGTTTCGTGTAGAACAAGCTAGCTGGATAAAAACACAGTTCTTATTCCAAGAAAAGTGTAATGAGAAATGAAAGAAAACAAACAAAATAACGGGATTTTTGCTTTTTTTTGATATTTTTGCTCATATATATTGAGTAATTGAAGTAAGAAGGCAGGAGTGGCCGTAAAATGCATTGATTAATTTGCAAAATTCTTGTTGAATATTAAGATTCATATTTCTTTTAAGTGAACACTTTTACATAATTTTTTTTAATGGATTCTAAGCTCGAAGGTAAGTAAAATTTTTTAATAGTAATTATTTCGCAATAAGAGTATTTTCAATATATTTAACATTCCGTTATTAAGAAGAAAAGGTATTTTTTCTCTATATTTTTAACTTTAGGAACAAAAAAGTTACATACATCCGCGGACATCCGGGCTAAATTTAACATATGTTATAGTCGCAAGTATTCTCTAATAGTCGAAAGAAAAAACCATTGCGAATTCTTTACACATCTATTTTTAATTTTTTTTTTTTTTGTAGATTTAGTTATCTCTACATATCAAATAGGATGTATGTATGTACCAGCTCCGACGAGATATTTGAACCTTTAAAGCTGATCTACAAACGGCAAAACCAATTCCCCGGTACAGGGAACAAACACGTAGCCATAAAACATACAAAAATAAACGCGCAAGGTCAACAAGATCACACCAAAAGCAAAAAGGCGAAGATCATTGACTTCAACCTTCCACAACCTACCGCACCAGTCACCAAGGCATAAAAACAGGTACATACAATGGATTGATGAAGATAAACCAAAACCAGGTTTCGGCAATACCAATGACGGCAACACTGCTCGTAGGTTTTTCGAAAATTCTGAAGCTAGTGCTGAGATTACGGGGTTGGATGTAATGCTCATCAAAAGATTCGACACTCTCCTTCGCGCATTAGCATCTGGGTACAATATAAATATCCAAAAATTTGAAAAATTTGCGGTCGAGACTAAAAAACTATACATAGATCTCTATCCATGGTTTAATATGCCTGTTACAGTTCATAAATTCTTAGTGCATAGTACTGATATTATAAAATCAGCAATTTTACCTATTGGTCAACTTTCCGAGGAAGCACAGGAAGCCCGTAACAAAGATTTGAGACGATTCAGGGCTGATAACACACAAAAGCAGTCGCGTGAAGCCACGAATAGAGATCTTATGAATATGTTGCTTATAACATCGGATCCTTTAGTTAACAGTTTTAGGGAGATACCTAAGAAAGCATTTAAAAGTCTGACTTCAGAAGTCTTAAATTTACTGTCCCCCGATAATGTTGAGGAGTCAATAAATACCCCAGTTGTTTCAAGCTTTCACAGTAGTGTTGCTGATGTTCATGACCATTCCACAAGTGACTCATCCAATGAAAGTGATGATAGCGAATAATAACATAATTATAAAAGATAACCTACCCTATAATTTTTTGTTGGATCAGGTTTTATTCAATTTAAATCTATCGTCTTTTCTACTTTGTATGATACTTTACTTTTAAGTTTTTGTAATAAGTAATTTTCACATAATTATTATATTTAATTATTTACATTGTTATTATTATTATTGTAATTCACTTTTACATTCCTGACTGGTACTATAAAATAATTCTGTAAAAATTGTAGTGCCAGGATAAATACTCAAATAAATACAAAATATGTATGTACATATGTACAGTCACTCACATAAATAAGTAGACACCCCTTTTTGGATAATTCTTACAATTTTCGCTTTCGCAAATTTATTTTAACTAATTTCCCATAAGCAAATTTGTCACGATCTATAACAAAAACTAAATTATATTTAAAAAATTCGACGAATTTTCATAAAAAATTTTAATTTTTTTTTTCGAATTCTTAGAATTTTTTAGAGTATTGAGATTTGTATTTCATTCAATTTAAGTACAATAAAGTAATATTCTTAAGTCCTTTAAATTTTTTTGGATCTATGTCACTTATTCACATGAGTTACTGTATATGAAATAAGCAAATGTATGCATATGAAGTAAAATTTTGGAAAAAAATAAAAAAAAGAACATATGGCTGAAAAAAATTACATAGTTGTAATAAATGACTGCATATGAAACGGAAAATCTCATAAAATAATTTTGTCCAGATAGCTTGTTCTACACGAAACACTGTGCATCGGTGTCGGTACGCATGTACTACTTCGTCTGTCATTGGAGCGCCCTTTGAGCCCTCACAGAGCCCCATCGAAGCGCTGATATGATACAATTTAGTCTGTTTATCCAGTACTAAATGCCATCACTAGGGTAGGCACCTGTCATTGGTGTGAGGGCTTAACCGAACTCCTTAGCACCCGTCTATGAGGCTGATTTTAGGGGTGGTATCTAAGCTGTTTCGCCTCATAGGGGGCGGCAGGATGTCGGTGAACAAGAACCGCTAACCCCCTAATACAGGGTGTTATGCGTACCGTGACTATTGGACGATTTGCAGCCAAGGGATACATTCGGCTGTATTACAACGGAGCCTTTCCGATACCGGGCCACCTGGGGAAGGTCTTACCACAATAAGTGGCGCTGCTATGGCGGACTGTTCTTTCCCAGTATTTAGTACTGGACCGCTGAGCCTACCTTGTCGGCCAGGTGGCGACCACGGAAGTAGGAGGTAAGCCAAAGGGAGATAACGCTAATACCCCGGCTTTCTCGGAGGTGCTGAAGGGAGGTAACGCTAAGGCACCGGCTTTCTCGGATGTGCCAAAGGAAGATACCACAAAGACTCCGGCTGTTCCCGAGAAGATTAGTTATGTGGCAGTCACTGACTGTGGCTCTGGTTGATCATAGCAATCCTTTCGAGCAGATTATAAATGAAACGTGGAGACCTTTAACGAGGGAGGGAAAGGAAAATCTAAAGCCTCAGAACAAAGGGCAGGTGGAGGACGTTGACGTCCCCACGAAGGTTTCAGAAGAGGACAAACAGTCAAATGATTATGCGAGTCGCACTGAGGAACACCCAGCACAGCATTTACGCCTCGGGAAAAGAAGTCCCGAAGACAACAATCATAATTTGCAAAAAGTAGGGGAGGCTAAAGAGGGCCTCGAAATCCTTAAACCGAAAGGGCAAGAGTAAGGGTAATGGAGGCCACAAATAGCCCAATGATGTTTCGAGTCTTACAGATAAAGCCCCAACACCGTATAGTGGCGTGCGAGCCCCTCCTAACCCATGAGGAGGGTTCGTTTGGTCAACGAAATTCCAGAAACATGTAGAAACAAAACTAGTACAACCCAGAGAGGTTGCCAATATTCGATCACCGCGCCGCCAAAATCGAATGGGGGTGAAGACGTTCTCTAAGTTTACATCGCCGGGACCAGATGGTATATTCCCAGCATGCTACAAGTTTCAAGAAGGTCGGTCGTGGGATGGCTTGAAATAAATTCGATGCAATCTTGGTGAACTACTCGTGTAGCTTTCCATCAAAACCGGGGAAGATCGGTCATATATATCCCAAAGACTACAGGCCCCTTAGCTTAACATCATTTCTGCTTAAAACCTTTGAGAGACTAATAGATGTGTACCGAAAGTCCAAAGTGGATGAAAAACTGCTTTCCACAACACAAAATGCGTGCACCAAAGATATGTCGGTAGACATTGGACTGCTTAGGGTGGTAATAAACATATAGAAAGCCCTGGAATATAAGAAGTATGCTCTAGGAGTCTTCTTAGACCTTACCGGGGTTTTCAACAATGTTTCAAAACGGGCGATCATAGATGGTCTTAACTACATTATGTACATCCAGCGATAACTAGATGGATCAGCTGCATTTTAAATTGCAGGAAGATTACTTCACAATGAGATTGTATGAGGCCACGAAATCAGTGGACAGAAGTGCGCCTCTGCTGTGGACGCTGGTCATCAACCAACTGCTCAGGCAGTTGCATGAGGGACCCGTCAAACTTACGGCTTTCTCAAATGACGCTGCAACTGTCATAAGTGGAAAATTCCTTCCAATGATTAGCTCTTTGATGGATCGGACGCTTGAGGGTTATCATATCTGGACACCTAATGTCGGGTTGACAGGCAACGCAGAGAAGACGGATATGATCTTGTTCACTAAGAGGTACAAGGTCCAAAATAAGGCCAGCCCTTTGTTAGGAGGCATGACCCTGTAGGAGAAACAAAATTTCAAGGAATCATCCTAGAGAGTAAGTTGTCGTGGAAGCTCAACGTAGATGAGAGAGTGAAGACGGCCTCGACGGCACCTTAAGCATGTAAAGAATGCTGGGGTGTACGTGGGGTTTATCGCCCTCTCTCTCCTTAGGTATTACGAGCAATTGTAAACCCTAACTTATGCTATGGCGTCCTTGCTTGGTAAACAGCCACACAAAAAAGGAACTACCTGAAAAAATTAAGGGGTATGAAGGCTATCAATGGTTAGCATTACGGGAGCCCTGAAAACAGCCACGAAGGCTGAACTATATGCCGTTCTGCACATTCTACCTGTCGACCTGCCAGCAAGGAACATAGCGTTAACAACCGCAACGAGGCTCATTGCCTCGGCGCAGCTTGAGCGCAGACCATACGGCCATAGAAGTATAGCGTCATCCATTACAGAATGACTACCTGATTCCCTATCTACGCTTCGAAGGATCTCTTATAGCCACAATAGAGTTGGTTGGTGGGCGCAAGGTTGCCCCAATGGTAGTGGAAGGAAGAGGGTCCGCTGTATACTGTGCTGATCCAGAAATAAACAGATCCTACAAGCTGCCAGATCACTATAGCGTTTTTCAGGCGGAAATATAACAACACTGGAAGAAAATAGCTTAAACGGCAGCGGTTTAATACTTTTTCAATGACAGCCAAGCAGCAATTAAGGCAATAATATCGCATAGCACAGCATCTTATAGCGTTTTCTTTTCTGAAATAAATTGTTTCCTAAGTAAATGGTAAAGCCTTAATAGAGTTACTCCTACCTCAGAAAATTGTCAACATTTATAGTGCATACAAAGAACATTTCAACTCACCATATTCACTCATATTAACAGGTATATGTGGAACTTAAGAGCGAATTGAGAGTTCCACATAGTTGCACTGCCACACCGCCATTTTATACATGGTAAAAGTGTAACGCTTTTGCGTTGCGAGCAGGCAACAATTTTCACAAAAGAACGAAATACCCTGTAAAGGCGATGCCTGTTTTTTAGAATAGAACAACAACCCTTTCGCGGCGTACAAAAAGCGTAACACTTTAGCCAGAAAAGAAAAGTGTGTTAGAGTGTAGCCAATCACTGGAAAGAATCGGAACAGGGAGACGCATAGATCTATATTGGGTCCCAGGGCATATGGGAGTAAAAAAGCGGATGAACTAGCTAAACAGGGTGCATCCTTTGAAGCTTGCTCCGTAGACGTCCCAATTAGGTTGAGCGAGATTAACAGAAGGCGAAAGGTGCACATGATCGACCAAACGAGAAAAGCGTGGGCCCAAGCAGCAGTGATAGCAGATGTAAGACGTGTGGCTTAGAGGAGGAAACGATCGAGCACGTTTTGTGCTCGTGTCCTGCGGTTGCCAGGCTAAGACCGCAGCTATTAGGAGTGATACAGCTGTCAGATCTAGAAACAGCAAGTAACATAGGTTCTAGGAAGCTTCTAGTATTTGCCAGGAGGACGGAGTTATTTAATAACATAGGTCCTAACTTTTGAAATGGTTTTTTAGTTTGGTCGTTAAACAAACTTCTGGTAATACTACGGACGCATTCAGTCTATGTGATGTCCTCATGCACCGGCCAGTTCAACCTAACCTTGTCAATATTTAATGACCGCTTAAGATGCCCAGAGGCATTAAGTCTCGTTGCAGTGGCTTAAGCTTCAGGTGGCATGTGCAAAACGGCATTCAGTAAAGCCGAGCTTCCGCCCGCCTCTAACACTAATTGTTGCAAGCCACTTTCCACCTGTAACAACTACAACGTCACCTGTGTACACCGTAAGTTAAATGGGTTCCTCGTAGAGCCGTCTGAAGAGTTGGTTGACAACCAGCGACAGCAAAAGAGGTGAAAATACCCCAACCTGCGGCTTGCTTCTGTTCACTGATTTCGTAGCCACATACAGCCTTCACTGCGAAGCAAGAATGCAAACAATCAATCTACTTAGAGCTGAATTTACTCCAATTTAAATAACACCATCCATAATAGCCCATTAAGAAATATTGTTGAAAGCCCCGGCAATGTTCAAGAAGACTCCTGAGTCTTACTCATTATATACCAATGCTTTCGCTGTTTATTACCAACCTATGCAGTGCTGTGTCTACCGACTTGCCTTTTATGTACGTCTGCTGTGTTGTGGAGAATATGTTTACCAAGGTTGAACTTAATATACAAATCTGTTAGCCTTTCATAGGTTTTGAGCAGAAATGATATTAAGCTAATGGGGTGCATGATTCAGTCACTCCCCGTCGAATATTATTTTAAGCCACTACCCCCCATCCGATCTTGGTATTAGTCTTCAAGCACAGCACTATCCGCTCCATGATCGAAGTGAAGGTGCTATCTGCTGGGCATTTTTCATCATCCCAAGAAAAGGAAAGTGTGTTTCAAGAAGCACCTAGAAGGACTCTTCACTACTAACCGACTATTCCCCGTTATCTTTCTTCATATGATATAGTTTCTTAATGGTGTTTTTGGTTTGCCTTTGAACATACTTTTGGTTACAGTATCGACAGATTGAGTATATGCGAGACGCCTATAGAAGGATCATTTATATACCTACTCTTTGTGTCTAAAATTTGCAACCCTAATTATAGAAATAAAAGGCGGATAGATATGTGATTATCAATACTGTATCTTCTAATTAACAACCATTGAATAGACAAAGCAAATTATACATTTTTCTGACAATTGAGGTTATGTTTTAATACAATAATTTTTTCAAAGATGTCGCCCGACAATTTGTGATTATTCTCCAAATTTGGCATTGTCGCAAAGGAAAAAAGCTGTTCAGCTGCAGCGGAAGATGGTAAAGGTGTGTTGTATTTTATGAAAATACTTTTAATCTCAGCATATCTGTTGAGAAGTTGTAAATCATAGCTTTCTTCCGCAAAATATTGTACCATTAAAAGTTCGGCTTTAGCCATTGGCGTATTGAAAGACTGTCGGCCTAAGTCTGCTACTGAAGGATCAGAATCAGAGTCAGAATCAAAATCAAACTTGAAAAATGTGTTTTCTAGGCTACAGTTTTTTGTTGGCACACTATCTTGTATGCGCTTACATATACAGGTCTTGAAAATTTCTACAATTTTGACACGATTTGGTAGATCTAAACAAGTTAACCATTTATTTTTAAATCTTGGGTACGATAATGCAGCTATGGCTGCTTTTTCCGCTTGAAGAGTGTTGACGTCGAATATTTTTCCAAATCTTTCTTCAACACTCCTTCGGTAAGACTTAATTAAAGGTTTGCAAAACACAAAGTTGCTTTCCTCTTCAATTCTTTGTAGTTTTTTTCTCACCGACAGAATGTACGGCAGAACTATGCCGTAATATTCGTTATTCTCACTCTGCATTATGTCAATAGCTTTTGCCAGAGGCTCAGTGCAGGTCAAGTACTCTTCTATGTAACTGAATTCATTATCATTAATACAATTATTTACATTTAATAATCTATGTAATTGCAAATTATTTTCTTTAATAGTGCTAATTTTTTGAAGCTCTACAAATAAACTATACCATCTGTTCGCTTCGGGTCGATTTAATCTGTACTTCAATAAGTTCTGCATTATTTCAGCACTTTCTGCTCTTTGCCCAGCCTTCCACAAAACATTGATTTTTTTCATCGTCGCAGCATGCATTTCTGACAAGTGTGTCTCTCGCTTTAGAAGTTTGATGGTATCCGTAGTCACGCAGTCAATTAATGTATGCGCACAACAGCGTAGATGAGACTCCTTAGTATCTTCTTCAGTTGATAAATCATATTCTTCATCATCAGATTCAGGATTGTTTCATTAACATAACTTATATTCGTTAATTTAACACCGAACTCTTGAAAGGCCTTTACGAAGTTCCTGCGATTTTTCGTCACCGAAGCAACAATTTTATTCGCATTAAGATCAAATTGTCCAATGATTTTAGACAGTTGGTCGAAGTTTTTTATGCTTTTGGGCCTTTGGCAAGCTAGTACTACGGAAGATCTGCTAAGATCTTTTGCGATCCAGTGTGCGACAATTCCTATTAAAGTTGTTCTTTTAATCGACCACTTATATGTTGTTGTGCACACATAATCAGCTTTTTTCAACTCGTATTTCATTTTCGTCATATGCCGTTCGTACCGGTTTTCAATACGACGTTGTAAATCGTTTGGACTCATCAAAACTAAACCTTTTTCAGAAACTTTCAAATCAGTAAATATTTTTGAAAAATATGGACTTTCCACATCACTTACTGGTATTACATGGTGTATAAAAAAATTTAAAATATTTTCATCGAATTGCTCTTGACTAACTTTCTTTTCATTTGATTTCCTTATTATACTGGTTTTAGGATTAACAGCAGTCGCAGAAACTTCTCTAATCTTTATATCAGTTTTAATTTTTTTGGCATATGCTTTGTACTCTTCAATGCATTTCTCTCCATGCTTTCGTTTCAAATGGCCTAGAAAGTTCGATGTACAATTATAATATCCCCTTACTTTGGTAATGACATCTCTTGGACACTTCATACAAACAGCGGTGACTTGTTTGCCCACAGACTCTTCAGGCAAATCAATGATGACATGATATGAAACTTCTCGCTCTCTGAGAGCGCGTGAAAATGTGCATTTTTTATAACATTGACCATAGATGCCATCATCCTCAAAATCAAATTTGGGCATTTCGGAATAACTTTGGGGTATTTTACATGGTAAAGGTTTAATTTATGATTCAAGGTTCGAATCGAGCTCAAGGCCAGAACAATAATTTTTTTCTAATGATAATTATTGTTATTTTTTTTTTAATTTTTCTAAATTTGAAAAATTGAATTTTGTTTTTGGAATAGTAAGTAGAAAATTTTTCAGACAACCTGCCATAGCTGCGCAGATAGATCCATTTCGAAGGGTGCTAAGCCTTCATCATCAGTACGCTTTTAGGCATGCTGCGCTAACCATTTAGCTATACAGCGGTGGTTTGTTTGACTGGCACATTTGCTACTTCTATTCCTTTTTACCAACTATATTTATTCAGTGTTGCGCCATCTGGTGCAAAGCACTGATAATGCTGGATTTTTGTTTATTGTCAATTACTTTGTTTGACATTTCCAAGTGCTCATGGTTTATTAACAATTGTTTTTGTTTTTATCGGCTTATTGATAAATCATTCAAGGTTCGAATCGAGCTCAAGGCCAGAACAATAATTTTTTTCTAATGATAATTATTGTTATTTTTTTTTAATTTTTCTAAATTTGAAAAATTGAATTTTGTTTTTGGAATAGTAAGTAGAAAATTTTTCAGACAACCTGCCATAGCTGCGCAGATAGATCCATTTCGAAGGGTGCTAAGCCTTCATCATCAGTACGCTTTTAGGCATGCTGCGCTAACCATTTAGCTATACATTGAGGCAAATGCTTGAAATACGTTCCATCTAATAAGTGAAGCCGCGTTTGCGAAAATGGAGAACCGCAGTTAGCGGCTTCGACTGATGGCATAGGTATAAGCGGTTCTAATAAATCATCAATTTGAGAAGCATTAATTGAACTGCTGCTGTCCACATCAGTATTATCCATCGAATACATTTTCTTGCACAACACTTAATACATACATTTAAAATTATTTTCCTTAATCAAATCAAATTCATCCAACATGCACGACTATCTCACGTGGCCAATGATGACATGATACGAAACATTCATTCTCTCTCAATTCGTTTCCAGGAATGGGTCTTAAAGTTCATTCAATTGTAAACATTGGTTCATTCGATTGTAAACAAACTTCATTCGTTTCCAAGAATGGGTCTTGAAGATCAGAGTTGCGTAAACCGCGCAAAAAAAATTCCAAGAAAATCGGTGCGTTTTCATTATTTTTCATTTCAAGTGTATTCAACTACATAAGCGGATCAAAAATTTGTAAAAATGGTTCAAGAAATAACAAAATTAAATGAGCTGTTATATTAACGCACGAAAAGAGATAAGTACATTTTATCTTAGCTATCAAAAAATTAAATTTCACGTGTTGTCACGGAAAAATTTTTAACGGGTAAAATAAGCTTTTTTTTGTATTTGTGATCCTGAAAAAATTCGAGTTTTTTGATATCCCATTTGACAATCTTGAGTAAGTTTTCGGTGAAAATCATAAATTAAACCTTTACAATGTAAAATACCCCAAAGTTATTCCGAAATGCCCAAATTTGATTTTGAGGATGATGGCATCTATGGTCAATGTTTTAAAAAATGCACATTTTCACGCGCTCTCAGAGAGCGAGAAGTTTCATATCATGTCATCATTGCACGTGGCGACCAAATGAACACTGAGCTACGATTAGTCCATAGCAATGATGACATGATACGAAACATTCATTCTCTCTCAATTCGTTTCCAGGAATGGGTCTTAAAGTTCATTCAAATGTAAACATTGGTTCATTCGATTGTAAACAAACTTCATTCGTTTCCAAGAATGGGTCTTGAAGATCAGAGTTGCGTAAACCGCGCAAAAAAAATTCCAAGAAAATCGGTGCGTTTTCATTATTTTTCATTTCAAGTGTATTCAACTACATAAGCGGATCAAAAATTTGTAAAAAAGGTACAAGAAATAACAAAATTATATGAGCTGTTATATTAACGCACGAAAAGAGATAAGTACATTTTATCTTAGCTATCAAAAAATTAAATTTCACGTGTTGTCAGGGAAAAATTTTTAAAGGGTAAAATAAGCTTTTTTTTGTATTTGTGATCCTGAAAAAATTCGAGTTTTTTGATATCCCATTTGACAATCTTGAGTAAGTTTTCGGTGAAAATCATAAATTAAACCTTTACCATGTAAAATACCCCAAAGTTATTCCGAAATGCCCAAATTTGATTTTGAGGATGATGGCATCTATGGTCAATGTTATAAAAAATGCACATTTTCACGCGCTCTCAGAGAGCGAGAAGTTTCATATCATGTCATCATTGGCCATCACGACAAACGTACTTAATTTTGTTATAATAAATAATTAAACTTTGTATTGTACTTTTTCTAAATTCTTTTATTAAATCAAATTCCATATTACATCTTAAACAATTGTCGGTCTTTAAACTTTTCTTAACAACTCAGACAGCGGGATTGTATATCCAAGCGCCTACAACAAAACGAAACGTTGTACAAGAAAAAGATTCTTCGAGAACTTTCAACGTGAAAAGCAGCCCAAATTGCAAGTGGTTGCTAAACGGCAGCAGCTTTTGGACAGAGAAGTCTCAACGACGCAGTCAGGTATTGGTGCTGCAATAAGACGCCACAACGTATCGTCAACGTTGTATAGCGAAAATTATTTAATACACGAGTTTTGCAACGAATTGCAAATACGAAAAACGTCAAATTTTGTAGAACTTTTGCGCTTAAGTTCACAAACAACGACCAGCAGATAGGCGACAGAGCGGTTGACGTCGCAAACCAACAGAGGCGCTAACTTCACTGCGCATACATTTTCGACTGCGCAGCTACGAAGCGAATCGACTTCAACTCATCGTCACTGCTGAAAAAACGAACGTACGCATTTGAAGAGCGAAACACACACAGCCATAGGTATTAGTGTGTATACAGCATTGAAAATCGGTGACATAATTTGTAGCAAAGCAAATTAATACGAATAGGAATATACAACGACGAAAAATCAAAGTAAAATACAGCGGAAGGAAAGAAATAAGAACGGGTAGTATAATTTTCGCGAACGGCAAATGCTAAAATTTACAAGGAGGGTGAAATAAAATATAAACGAATTGTATTTTCTAGTAATAAAATATTTTATTTTACATGCACAATGATCACACTGAATACGCTAAGGGTAATTCAGTTGAATACACTGCTGCGTGCTAATAGTTTGCCAACGACTGGTATTAAGGCAGCCAAAGTATCGAACCTTCAAGAAATTTTAGGCGTGGATGAAATAGATCCCGCAGAACTTGAAGACGAGAGTGTCGAGTCAACAAATGATTTAAGAACACAACTCAACAGCTTGAGGGAAGCAATGGCTGGGTTAACGTCAGCACTTGGGACATTCAATTTAAATCCATCACAGGTACCAAACAACAGCGCACCTGAACTAGTATTTAACGATAACGACGATGCTGAGTCAGTTGTAAATGAACCAGCTTGGGCGTCGGCTGATGATTTACGTAGAGTATCGTATCCAAGAGTAACTATTCAAGATATGATCGGGGTGATGCCCGAATTCGACCCACTCAAAACGTCAGCATCACCAACGCAGTTTTTAATCCGAATTGAGCAGTTGCAAAAATGCCACGGTTGGAAAGAAGAAATGGTGTTGATTGCAGTTCAGCATAAAATGAAGGGTATGGCCAAACGTTGGCTGGATGCACAACATGTTTTTCAGTCATGGTCGCAATTCGTGAACGCATTTAAAATCGATTTTCCTTCAACACACAATGCAGCTGAGGCACATAAAATTCTTATGAGACGCAAGCGGAAAAATGGTGAAGACTATGTAGAATATTATTATCCTTTGCTAACTATAGGTAGACAGGGTTTGGTGGATGATGTTTCCATCAATACACATATAATTAGTGGTCTCAACGACGGTGCATTAACAAAAGCACTAGCAGCAATGAGCTTTGGTACATGTAGTCAATTATTACTTGCACTCAAGAACTTAACGATGACAAGTAGTATTTCAACGACATCCACAGTTCCAACGCAGCAAGCATTGAAGTCCGAAACGAAATCTAATTCGAAGCCAACGCAAATAAAGTGCTTCAATTGTAATGAGAACGGTCATATCGCAATCAAGTGTCCACAACCTCAACGAAAGATACGTTGTACTGTATGTACGAAAATAGGGCACGAAGCTAAGAACTGCAACAAGAAACCAACAGTCACAAAGATTGGTAACCACAATGAAAGCAACGAAGCTCCTCCGGTCATGAAATCAGTTGACTTAAATGGAAAACAGTTCCAAGCATTTATTGACACCGGAAGCGTTTGTTCCTTGATACGCGAATCAGCTACAGATGGAATGGAGATACTGGAGGCTAACAGATGCTTTACGGGATTCGGCGGGTCCAAGGTCCACGTGACAAAGCAAGTCAACGTCGTCGCAAATATTAATGACGTTCAACAAGAAATAACTCTTTATGTTGTCGCGGATAGACTGCTGCCCTACGAAATTTTATTGGGTCGGGATATCTTACAAAACAATGGGTATAACATGGTTATAGACAGAGATGTATTACATCTAGACGAAGCTGAGTTAAATAATTTTAATATATTCAGCGACTTATCTGAAGAAGAGAAAAACAAGGTACGTAATCTTTTAATTGCAAAGCAAAATTGTTTTGCGGAAGATATAAGCCGTATTGGTAGATGCAAAAACGCACAAATGACGATAGAGGTAACTAAATCAGGTCCTATATTTGGTAAACGATATCAAGTTCCCTTTTCACAACGCCCAGAGCTATCGAGAATTTTGTCAGAGCTGTTGGACAACGATATTATACGTCCAAGTAGTTCACCACATGCAGCTTCAGTACTTCTAGTAAAAAAATCCAATGGCGAAAATCGAATGCGTATCGACTATCGTGCACTTAATGAAGTTGCGGTAAGGAAAAACTATGTAATGCCAATAGTGGAAGAACAACTCTCACGTCTTTCGGGTAATAAATATTATACGACATTAGACATGACGTCCGGTTATTACCAGGTACCAATGAACGAAGAATCAGCATAACGTTATGCCTTTTGGTTTAGTCAACGCGCCGATGGTTTTTCAGGAAATAGTTGTAAACTTAATCAAGTCACTTAAGCATCATGAACAGGTGGTAAGCTATGTTGATGAGGTCATTATAGCCACGAAGACAGTCGACGAAGGTGTCACGGTACTTAAAGAGTTTTTGGAAGCTATCGAAGTAGTAGGTCTCACGCTTAGACCATCTAAGTGTAGGTTTATGGCCAAACAGGTTCAGTTTCTTGGTCACGATATCAACAGTGAGGGAATACGCGCCGGCGAAAATAAGACAAAGGTCATCGAAGAATATTCAAAACCATCTTCAACCAAAGAGGTGCGACAGTTTTTAGGAGTGACAGGTTATTTCAGAAAATTTGTTAAAAATTATTGTATATTGGCTCGTCCATTAACGATGTTGCT
The DNA here is from genome assembly GCF_040869045.1 of Eurosta solidaginis. Lineage (NCBI taxonomy): Eukaryota > Metazoa > Arthropoda > Insecta > Diptera > Tephritidae > Eurosta > Eurosta solidaginis. The sequence goes on along the minus strand of NC_090319.1, from coordinate 248,754,461 downwards.
TGAAAAGAATGCAGATTTTGTTTGGAATCAGGAACAAAACGACGCTTTTGAAAAACTAAAAACGATGATAATCACGAAGCCTGTACTAACAATATACGATGCAACTAAGCCACATGAGGTGCATACGGATGCGAGTTCCATAGGACTATCCGGAGTATTACTACAAAACGACAACGGCACTGAATGGAAACCTGTATTTTATTTTAGTAGACAATGTAACGAAGCTGAACGAAACTATGCCAGCCATGAGCTAGAGGTTCTGGCAATAGTTGAAACTTTGCAACGATACAGAATGTATTTAACTGGACAGAAATTTAACGTAATCACGGACTGTAGGGTTATAGCCGTGACAAAAGCAACTACCCCATTGTTACCCAGAGTGGCTAGATGGTGGCTCAAACTACAGGAGTTTGATTTTCAATGTATCCATCGGGCAGGTGCAAAGAATACACTGGCTGATGGCTTAAGCCGAAGTCCAACTCTTCCACCAACGGAACCAATAACGATAGCGGAATCAGTATACCAATTGGTCAATATTGACAACGATTCGGTGTCGGCAATGCAGAGACAGGATGAAACCCTAAAAGAGATCGTCGATGTTCTTAACGGTAAGGAAACATTTAACGCACGTCAACTGAAGGATGACTACGTACTACAAGGTCAACGTCTATATCGTAAAGTCAATGGAAATAAACTACTGGTAGTTCCGAAGGGCGTGAAATGGCGATTAACAAGAGCGTGCCATGACGAAGCAGGTCACTTCGGGTTGGAAAAGACTTGTGAACGGTTATCCAAAGACTTTTGGTTTGCTCGTATGCGTCAATATGTGAAATCTTACATAGCATCATGTCCAGAATGTTGTATCAATAAAGTCACAGGGGGTAAAAAAGAAGCCCAGCTACATATTAGCGATGTTGTACCAATACCATTCCGTTGCGTACATATAGATCATTTAGGACCATTCGTACGCAGTAAACACGGTAATTTGTACATTCTTGTAATTGTTTGTTCTTTCACGAAATATGTAGTTATACGACCATTACGGAATACGAAAACAACTCCAGTATTAAAGGCATTACGTGATTTTGTGACGGTTTACGGATGTCCCAGGCAAATTGTTTCGGACAGAGGCACTGCATTTACTTCCAAAGAGTTTCAAAACTTTATCGAACGATACGACATCCGTCATACAAAAGTAGCAGTACGCAGACCTCGTGCCAACGGTCAGGCAGAACGTGTTAATAAAACTATTTTGGCATCGCTTAAATGCAGCACTAAATCCGACAAGGATTGGGACGAAGCACTACCACAACTTCAGTGGTGCATCAACTCTCAAAGTAATGCAACGACCAAGCAGAGTCCAAATAGCCTCATTTTTACATATAAACTTCGTGACGTCACCACAAATCGATTGATTCAGGCTGTGCAAGATGAACGTGATGATACTAGTCGCCACGACGACTTCCATATGGAATCAGTGGCTGAACGAATTAATTCTGAAAGAGCCAAATGGAAGCAACAGTTTGATGCGAACCATAAAACGCCAAAAACATACAACGAAGGAGATTTGATCATGGTTAACTATGTACCTCAACCCACTGGTACTTCGCACAAGCTTGATCCGTCGTACAAATGACCGTATTTGGTAACCAAAGTTTTACCTAACAACCGCTACGTAGTAGAAGATCTCCCAGATAATTTAACTCGACGAAAACCCTATATAGGCGTGTTCACAAATGAAAATATTAGACCATGGTGTACTCAAAGTTTAGTAGACGACGACTTGGAGATTGGAAAATCTGATCACCACAACCATTGCAATAATATCGATGGGTACGACAGCGAAGAATCGTCCGGAGATACGATCGATCAGGAAAGGCCGAGCTGTCAAAGTCAGATGGCAAGCCTGGAGAATAAAGAGATGAGAGCGGAATCACGACGACAGCTAAGAAGTGAGACGAAGAGCAGCTAGGCAGTTGGTAGATGAACGGCCATCACGACAAACATACTTAATTTTGTTATAATAAATAATTAAACTTTGTATTGTACTTTTTCTAAATTCTTTTATTAAATCAAATTCCATATTACATCTTAAACAATTGTCGGTCTTTAAACTTTTCTTAACACGATGTTAAGGTGATATATTGTAGAACTCGTCACGAACCATTTTCCAAACACTATACCAAGAAAGACAGTATATGCTACTGCAACGACATTCCTGGTTTATTCAAAGAGTTTGGTCAAACATATGATTCAAAAGAGTGGCGATTGTTCATAGACAGCAATAAACTGAGTTTAAAGGCTGTATTATTGCATATTGGTAACAAAAAGCATTCTATCCCGCTAGCACATGCAGTAAATACAAAGGAAACTACGAGGAAATGCAAAAACTATTCAAATTTATCAAATATGAAGAGCATGATTGGAAAATATGTTCTGATCTCAAAGTCGTTGCAATGCTATGCGGTCTACAAAGTGGCTACACCAAGCACTGCTGCTTCCTCTGCAAGTGGGATAGCCGAGCTCGTAAGGACCACTACGTCAGAAAGGATTGGCCGGAAAGAGTCGAGTTTACACCAACGGTAGTTGGTGTGGATAACATCAAATACACCCCTCTTGTCAAGAAAGAGAAAATCATACTTCCACCCTTACACATCAAGCTCGGTCTCATTAAAAACTTTGTTAAGGCTTTGGACAAAGAAGGCGAAGCATTCGACTATTTGAAAACAATTTTTCCAGATATTTCTCAAGCCAAGATAAAGGAAGATATTTTTGTCGGACCACAAATAAAAAAGTTGATCAACAATAATCAATTCAAAGGACTACTCTCATCAGTTGAGGCAGCAGCGTGGGAATCCTTTGAAAACGTCGTTGCTTCTTTTCTCGGTAGACACAAAAGCCCTAACTACGAGCAGATAGTGAACGACTTAATCAATAATTATGTGAAAATGGGTAAATATTAAAGGCTTATTAAAATTAATTTCCCAAAATTCTATAACTTGTTTAGCTAACTAATATTTTCTTTCCAGACGTAAATATGTCGTCAAAAATTCACTTTCTGCACTCACATTTGAGCTTTTTTCCGGCAAATCTTGGCGACGAAAGTGATGAACATGGCGAAAGGTTTCATCAGCAAATGAAATTAATTGAAAATCGATATCAAGGATTCTGGGACGTCGCAATGATGGGTGATTACTGCTGGTTTCTCATAAGAGAAACCGATCCTAAACTGAATAAGCGTCAAAGTCGAACACATAATTATTTCGACTACATAGTAAAATAAAATTAAGATAAAGATTGTTAGAATATAGTACAAACATAAATAAATTAAAAAAAAAGTTAAAAATATGGGTAATTTCATTCATAAACTGAACTTTTAACTAAATAGAAACATAGCATAGCTAGATATTTCACTCTTCTTTATACCATACATACGTTTTGAGGTATACGTTGAAATTGCGCAACCTGGGTATTTTTATTTGATCGCTTATAACTTACGTAGTTTTGCATCGATTTTCTTCGATGATAGCTTATCTTTTTTCTAATTAAACAGAGCTTTACGTAAATAAAAAATATTTGGAAAAAAGTTGTGGTTTTGGAATGCTGCCCTCGCAAAAAGTAATTTTTTTCATATTTTTTCATAAAAAAAAAAACAAAAATCTGAAATGATGAGCTAATATCTCGAAAACTATATGGTTGAGCAAAAAACAATGTATGATGCTGTTATAGCAAATTTTATCGTCTTTCCGATTCTGTAAACTTATTTGCAATTGCTTGACCCGGAAAGGGAGCCATCTTTTTGGTTTTTTCGAATAACGGTAAATTGCAAATATCTCAAAAACGGTATCATAGAATCAAAAATTAACTCGATTTTCGAAATCAGGGGGTGGTTTTACATACGAATTTCATAACGGCGTCTCTGGTAAATTTTGGCCGTCGACCAGTGTTATTTTTGCTTAAGAACAAGCCAATCGCACCTTTATCCCGCCCCCCTCCCTTTCGCCACATATTCGATATTCCCCCTTCCCTCCTTCGGGAGAAAAAAAGGAGGGGGATTTCAATGAGGCGTCCCGCATTCGCGTCCGACCGATCTGGTCTCCCTAACAAAGAGGCAAAATGCACGTTATTTCAATATCGTGGCGTTCATGTAGCTAAGAACGACTTACAACGTGGGTAAAACTTGTGCGTTCCAGACGCTGAGACGAACTCTATAATTTTCTCTGCTCCATCGCATCTGTTGGCTGGCTATTCCTTGACAAAGACCAGCGGGACAATGGCACCATTCCCGTCAATGAACCGAAAATTCGCATCTGTTGGCTGGCTATTCCTTGACAAAGACCAGCGGCACAGTGGCACCATTCCCGTCAATGAACCGAAAATTTAAGTGCATGTCCTCAAATCTTTGGGGTTGAAATGTTTGCCAAGGCCGAGGCTTTTTTAGTTGTTTGGTTGGTGGCTTAATATACTATGTTAGTGTTTCACTCAAACCATTTGGTTAGGTCAATATACCCGCTGATGTTCTTTATGAAGCATTTTGATACTGTCATGTAATCGGGTATCACAAAACTGCCTGAAGTTCGGGACCCAATGTTCTGTAGGGCTGAACTCTCGCAGAGGAAATTAGTGACTTTCCTTACAGCCGTTCACAATACAGCACCTACACCTGTCGTTGAAGGGCCAAGTTTGCTTAGTGCACCGTCACTGCCACAGAGTTGTCTAAGGATACACCGGCCTTTGCTAGTACATCCGCTTTTTGATTCCCGTTAATGTTCCTGCGACCGAATAACCAAGTGATTGTAATGTCAGCAAAGTTTTCTGCTGCGGTACACGACCCAAAAACTTCGAAGAGTGTCTTTATCATAAAAACAGACAAGAATGATGTCCCGGACGGGTATATGGGAAATTGTAGCAGCTCGCTTGATAGCTTTACTGTCAGCGAAGGCGAGACGAGACGTGTGGGCCGATGACTGAAGACTCCCAGCCTCCAGTTGGCGTGAGCGTCGAATGTAAGGGTGGGTGACACTGAATCTTCTTATGGCCGAAACATCTCAGTTTTACGTGTCAAATCCAGAACCTCAATATCTCATCAAATGTATAGATCTGTCGCCTTTCTCGTCCTACTGTTGTGTGTGCTTTAATTTTTCCCCCAAAATGTAATACAGTAAAAATGCTTTTGTTAATACTCCAGGACAGTATTAGACTTTTAATACACGTCCAAAACTATCAGGGTATAGGATCAGATTCAGATGAAATTGATGAGCTGCAAACGTTTAAAAATAGAATAAAGCACACCTCATTTCATATTTTTCATCATACAATTGCATTAGAATCAAGCTAAATTCACTGCTTTATGTATTCTATCATTATTGAAAAAGTATGAATTTCAGTACTAATCCCAAAAGGGACCCTCTTTTATGCCCCATTCCCGTGTGCTTCCAAAATACAACCCGGAGCTAAAGGCGGTCGATTTGACAGCTGTCAAAACATCCTCCACCTTCGATCATTATATTATAGATCACACCAATTTTTTTAAAATAAATTTATAAAAAATAATTCATTCAAAATTTTATTTAAAAAAATTTCAATTTCGCAAGTCGGACATTTGAGAAAGTTACTAAAACAAGTATACCATTAAATAGAAATTAAACAAGAAAAAAAAATACTGTATAACCTACAACGAGCATACTTACAATCATTATTTCTGTATTTATTATGTAAACATTTATAGGGTCTACCTTTTAACTTAACCTCAACTTTCAGAAACCAATTAAGCTTTTAATGAGGTTTTTTTTTGCATTTCCACCAAATATTCATCAAAAACAATAAACTTAAAAGAAAGGATATGTGGTCATAGATATATAACGCTAAATACTAGTATGAATAATAAATTACACAGAAAGAGAAATCCCATAATCACAATTAGCCCTTCCTCGCTATTGAACCAATGAACATTTTTTTCTACCGGGTTGTTCGGTATACATGTTTGTATGGTTTTTTCAATTTTAAAAAGTTTTACAACCATCTCAATTCAAGAATACTTCATTCAATATTTTCGACAATATTTACATGTGCTAAATGGATAGAGCAGTCGACTGTGAAGATGAGGACCCGACTCGAAATCCACTCAAATAAAATGTTCTCTATTGTTAAGAAAATTACACCTTAAAAAAATATTAGAAAAAAACTAATAGTACAAACTGGAAAGTAGACTAGGAAATGTTTTATTTGACAGATATACATATGGTCGCTCGCTTAACATCCACAAGGAACATAAACGATCCAAATAGAGGAATGGGAATATTTCCATGCACGATCGCAAAACCTAACTTCAATTTTGACTCAATCGTACAATTGAAAGGAAAAAGTGTGTGCCATAAATTAAACTAGTATCAAAGTTATTCGAAACTACACATTTTAAAGCAAATAAAAATCAAAAGCGTTGGGAAATAGAACAAACCTTCACCGCCAAATATGTTAAAATGTATGCTAAAAGCCATTTACCGTAAATGAAATTTATGAAAAACGATGCTAGAAAAAAGGAAGTAGTTTTTTCATTCTTTATTTATTATTTCCTTCAACAAAATTGTGTTTTTTTAAATACATACTCTTAACATGTAAGAAGAAGCATACATTTAGGCGTGTATTTAGAATGCGTTTAGAAATAAATAACTTAAAGCTAAACAAGAATGGACTTTTGTGTTAACAAGCACTTATAAATGTATGTATGTGTTACCGATTTATGTATATACAGAAATCACGTAGGTCTCGTCGGATATAATTTTTAAAAGCATTTACTTAATATTTTAGTGATAGTGAGGATGTGTAAGAAAGGATGTGGGAGGTGCCAACAATAGACAAAATTGCATTCAATCAAAGATCTATCAACCAGTTATTAAGCAGTCAACAATGAGGAACTCAGTCTCAAATATATATGAACGTATGTATGCATTAGTTTGTTTTCATGTATGCATGTACGTACGTAAGTCTAATTGCAATGAATGAAGTGTGTAAATTCCATTTGTTTATTCCGTCTGTATGTAAAACTTTCACCCTTGTTTGAATGTGTTCCAGTGCGTGTGTGTATGTGCTTAAATATAATTCAACATATGTACTAAGTATGTATGTCTATATGGTAAATATAATATGCGTACAAGCAAATTTTGCATGTGTATCATTATAATACAATAACAAAAAACATACAATAAAATACAATAGATAATTGCTTAAAAGTTAATATAATTAAATATGTAGATTAACAGTGAGATTAAACATTCCATTGACCATTCCATTTGCAAATACATAAATGTATGTATGTGTGTGTGTATAGATAATTATAAGGTGCAGTTATTTAGAATACTTTAAATGTAAACGCCTTGAAACATTTTTAATTTAGGAATTCGTTATTAGAAATTACATTTTCGTAAGTGTATATAAAAATAGATACAAGTTTAAAAAAGATAAAAAGACTTCGAATTAAAATACATATTCGATTGTTAAATTTCACTTAAATATTACATAATATTTGTTTTTGTTGTTTTATAAAAAAAATTGGCATCTTGCTTATTCTTCCCCTTTCAATCGTTTAGTTATTCATGACTTAAAAGTTATTAGCAATAAAATCATTTTAGTTGAATGTACAAATGCTCGTACATACATATATGTTCGTATGTGTGTGTATTAGATTTTCAAATGTATAAAAAAGGTGTTATTTCAATTATTTATTCTAAGATTAACTTCTAAATACTGCTTCAATTTCTTCAAGTGGATTCCTGGAAAAATGGGAAGGAAATAATATGGTAAAAGTTAAAATGCAGAGGAAAAAAGTGTGCAAATAAGTGTAAAAAAATTTATAGAGAACTGTTGTTAAAGAAAAGATATTGTGGTTATAAACGAACAATAGCAACAGAGTACAAATAAATAAAATGCTCTATCAAATTTTAAATGCTCTCGAATTCAATTGTGCTCTCGGGGATGAGGGAATTTAGGGATAATTTCGATACAAAGCGTTGAGTTGGGAGCAGGCATGCTTAGCCAACGAACCGATATCATTTTGTTACGATAATTAACGTTAATAAACGAAACAAAGTCATTTCGTTTCGTTTATTAACGTTAAGAACGTCAAATTAACGAAGTGATTTTGTTTCGTTCTCTGCCATATCAAAACGAAATCAAATCGTTTATGTTGATTATTAATTTCAAACTATGCTGGCAAAGCTGATTGATGGCGGAGTCATTAAGGCGAAAGCATTAGCCAAGCTGATTGCAACTTTTCTCATGAATTTTGACAGTGCGAACATTTCTCAGAGTATTTTTGACATTACCACCAACGAATTACACAAACAAATTACATGGAGTTTGTGTGTGTATGTCCGCTCGCTGTTACCACCTTACGGCTTCACCATGGCTATAGCATTGCCAGCACAATTCAAACATAAAGTATCACGTTTTTGTTAACGTTTTTAACGTTAACGAAAGCTTTTCGTTTCGGTTAAAAACGAGATACAATTTATCTTGATAATTTCTTTATCGATAATATTTCGAAGTGTTTCAACGGAAACGGTGGAAATTTTTTGATAAACGATTAGCTTAACGTTAAGGTGCATCCCTGGTTGGGAGTATCGAAAAGTAATTTCAATTTGTTCACTTACGTACATCTAAGTGGAAAATATAATTACATACATATGTACCAGGGCTCTTAAAATATTCACTTCACTATTCGAATTATTAGCTGTTTTTTTTTACATCTCTAGACGTTTACGGTTAAACTTTATATGGACTGCTAAGCGTCAAACTTTTAATATACCTCTGAAATAGCTGCGCATAAAATTAGTACTACAAAATTTCAATACGCATTATACTTAGATGTAACTGAAATATGTGTATATGTTTCACCTCAAGCCTAATGCTATATATCACCTCTTAAAATGGTGTGTGTCCACAATTCATCGCAAATGATTCAGCTATAGGTTATACACAGACATACAATACAGGTTCATGTATCTGCTTTTCGGTACACCCTGTGCTGTAGCTAGTTATTTAACCACTGCCGCTAGATAGGTCTCCTAAGCATTATCTAAGCGAGGATACGCGTTTTTTACGCGCAAACGTAAACGTATACGCATGTAAAAAAAAACGCGGCTATTTTTTATGAAGTCTGGAGGTTTAGTTCCTTATTGATACTTAACGAAAGTTGTTTTTTTTTTATATGGAGGCAGTTTGCCTTCCACTACTAACTTTTTTCATGAGCCCAAATCGTATCGAAAAATCGATGGCGCGATATCGGTTAATAAATCGACCCAGTCTAGTCATACATGCTAGTTTCAAGTCAACGTTTTGACGACTTGATTGCATTTTATACATTCGTCATTCGAAATTTCGATAAAAATCTGAAAGTGGAAAGGATCGGGATTAAAAAGTAAATTTTTCCAAAATATGTAAATTCAGCGTTTTGGTGTGGATCTACACAAGTGCATATACCACATATTTCTTCTCAATTAGTAGATATTGAAATCTTGGAATGATATGTGTCAAAAATATTGTTCCCCAGGAAAAATTCTCCGAACTCTCCGATTCCTCTGAGGAAAACATAAGTAAGTATACAACACTTCTCGAAAAAATCAAAAAACAGAAATCAAAACTGCTACCAAGTCTTTGGAAACTTACTTATGGTCATCGCAAATATCTTTAGCTTCAAAAATTAAAGAGACATTCGTACTTTTCCAAAACGTCATACTTGATCTTTCTACTATGAAAAATAAGCTCGAAATCGACCGACATGTGATGAGTGACAATCCGCTGATATGAGAGCTTTGATCACCAATTTATCGAAAAAGTTGTATAAACTCAGAAAAGTGCATCTAAATTTATTTCCGCCTTGACTCCAGCGATGCTTAGTAAAGCATTTAAATTAAATTTTGGATCAATTTGTACAACAATGTAATTTGTAATAACAATGTCCCTCAGATGCATTTGATTACATAAGATTCTATATGTAATGCTTTTTTCATTAACGTAAAAGAAATACTAGTTAATCAATTTTGGTACTATTCCAGGTTAACTCGAAAATTCGTACGATGAAACTAAATCGCTAAATAAAAGTTGAATTTTCTGTGTTTCATCTTATATATAAAATTCTCGTGTCACAGCTGAACTCCTTCAAAATGGCTCGACAGGTTTTTATGAAATTTTGTGAGCATATTGAGTAGGCCAGAGAATCGGATCGTATCTATTTTTCATACCCCGAAATGATAAGGGCGGTCCCCCTTAATATTTGTTTTGTAGACGAAATTTTTTGTTTTTTAAAGAACATCATTCAAAAATACATACAATCCTCTGGGAATGGGACTGGGAATAAGGGATGAAGAAGAATAAAAAGAACTAGAAAGAGGAAAAACGAGGGAAGGAGAAAGAAACTGAGAAAGAGATATAGATACGGTTAGACGAAGATAGAGAAATAGGGATAGATGGAGCGGTGGAGTGATGAGGAGAGAGATCTAGAGTGAAAAAAAGGGATGGAAAAGAGGATTGCGTAAAAGAAAAAAGAAAAGGGAAAGAGAGGGAAGGGAGAGTAAGAGATAACAACTTCTTAAAAGTTATGCAGCTAAATAAAATTTAGGGCAGAACAACGTCTGACGGGTCTGCTTTGCAATTGTAGAATTAAAAAAAGGGGGCTTTGAACAAGTATACCATAGTATTTCTAAAAAATGTTTTTCTCGAATTCAAATTATGCGTTCAGCGAGAGCATTCCAGCACATCAGATGTTGAACAAGATCAAGTGATGAATAAAATAATATAAAAAAATTGATAAGTTAAAAATTTCTAAAAATGTGAGGCGTATCATAACCTTATTAAGGTTCAGTATTATATATGACTATCAATAGGAATTTGACGCGTCCAACGCTTTTATTTAATTGTCTGATCTACGCCCTAGATTGATGAGGAGTGTGATGACTAGTACCTAGGACCTACCTAATTATTTTCTAGATTTTAGTATTATTATTAATTCATGTAAGTATTGTTTTCAATAAACCCGTTTAACTTCAACATTTTTTTAAATTATTTTATTTTCCAGTTTTTAGTCTCTATTTAATTGCCTATTATTTTTCATTCTATTTAGTCCATTTAGTGACTCATTATTACAAGGAGTCTTTCCTGACAATTTGTTACAATCTAAGTCCTCAATACATAATCCTTCCAAAGACTTCAATCGACTCGGCGCAACGTATGCTTGTCCCTCCTCCAACTCCAAAATGAGTCAAACCGGACATCATAAGTCGCTTTCTATTCATGTATGTATTATGTGTTCCAAATATGAACCAAATCGGACCACAAATACGAGTTTTTGAAATATTTCGATCCATGCGCCACCTATCGAAGTTTTTTTCTTATTATTGCATTATCATCGGGTTCTGAACTATATTCCAAGTTTCAAGCTTGTAGCTTATCGGGAAGTTCTTTAAATTTCAATTACAAAATTCGTGCCGCCCAGCTAGCCAGCCAGTCAAGTCAAGCTAAATAAAACCGTTTAAAAAGCGAAAGCATAGCCAGCCACCTATAAGCAGGGAAAAATTTATGCATTTCCATTGCAAATCGTTTTGATTTCTGCGTTGCATACCCTTTATGGGAACTGTACCAGACACTGATCAATTCCAAAATACTATATGTGACCCGGTCTATGAAAAGGTGGCTTATGACTCAAAAAAAATTTGTCCACTTTTTTTCTGGTTTCGATAGCTTTTGAGACGCTATTTCACGTGGTGAAAACTAGAAAGTCCTAACTTGCTTAGAAGTGTACTAATAATGTAGAGGAAGAAGATCACAAATGAAAGACGATGAAGCCTTTGGTTCCTTCGATGCCACTTTGGTGGCTGGTGAAGCATCTTCAGTTTTTTTGATAGCATTTTTTTTCGATGGCAATAGAGCCAAAATATCGGTCAGAAACTGGTTTGTGCTTTGCCTTTTGGGCATGACTGTTCATAATGCAAAAGAAAAACTACTAAGAAACTGAAGAAATGCATTGTTTATCTTTAGCGGCTGTTTCTCGCAATTTCTTTTTGGAGTCATATGCCACCTTTTCATTGGCCGGGTCACATATTCAGAATGCGACTGCATCGATTGATAACTTCTTGGCTTGTTAACGCGGTATTTAGGGCTCTATTATTGAGTAGTACCGGTCTGTGCGAAAAATATCGAATTTTTTAGGAAGCAGACTGAAATTTAAAACTGAAACAAAGGAAGGGAAGGGACCGAGAGAGATAGACAAAAATAGGGTGATAGATATGGGGAGCGGAGGAGGGAGAGATGGAAACAAAAATAGATAGAGAGAAAAAGACGCAAGGAAAGAGAGAGAGGAAGAAGCATATAAAAGGAAGTGGAAAAATGTTGAGTGGGACTGAGAGGGAGAGAGAGTAAGTGAAAAAGACATCTTCAAACTCATGCAGATAGACGGAAGAAAGTCTGTCGGGTCTGCTAGTGATTATGAAATTAAGACATCAACCCTTTTGGAGCTCAGTATGGGAAATATTAAACATTGGAACTTGCTTGTAAGGACTACTTACCAACCTTAAAAAAGACAAAATACATTTTTTTCGCTACCCTGAAAATGATTTCCTTTTTTAGATATTTAATGACATTTCATTTTCTTCGAGATAAATCTGGGCTACGATAAAATTTAATAACTTTAAAGTAACATAAGAAAATGCATACATAACAACTAACTAAAACAGCTCTACAGTTTTAAATGGCGGCATTTTGGGCGCGCTAATGGCATTTATATGAGTTATCACATATATATATTGTAACGAATTTACTTGCAAATCCTTTTATTTGCAACCCTCTGCTAAGTTCCTATCGCTAAACTGTTGAATAAATAACCCCAATATTGAATAATGGAAAAATGGCCTTTATTAAAGTACTTCACAATAACACTTATACTTTGCTACTCGCTGGCTTAATAACCAAACTGATTGATAACTCAAATGAAACTCTACTATTGGCCGCCAGATCGCGTGCTTAATCAAACTGATTGATAGCTCAACTCAAACTGAATTACTTCTTACTCGCCTGCCCCGCTTTTATAGTTTACGCTGCATACTTCTAGGCTCTTCGATTTCCAGAATTTACTAGTTAGTTTCGGCTACAAAATCGCCAGCCACAACTACGTGCACAAATTATTGCTCTCGCTTGTGACAACTCAGATAAGATATATGCATGTATTTGTGCATTGCTGCTCCGCTGCTCGTATACGTACATATGTGTAGACGCAATTATTTATTCGTTTATGTAGATACATAATGATTGAATTATTGATGTGAATGTTTGTAGTTTACAGTCTCTCGCGCATACATAGGCGTATAAGTAAATGCATCTGTGTGTGACATCTTTCGGCTGCCTTATATATGTGTATACGTGATTTGATTATTGACGTAAATACTGCTTATCGTGGCCTTAGCATCGCCTTAGTGATGGTATAACTTAGCGATGCTAATATCCGTGACACTGCCCTCCACCTAAGTCTGATCGTCCCGGTCAGACAAATCTCTCGATCTAAACGTTGCCAGCCTTTCCAAATGGACCACTTTCATTTTGGTTCGTGGTTTACCGATGGTTTGTATGCGGTACACTAAATCATTGATCCGTTTTACAACTTTGTATGGGCCTTCCCAATTACACTGCAATTTCGGGGACAAACCTTTTTTTCGTTGCGGGTTGTATAACAGCACCAAATCTCCTTCCTGAAAACCTTCTGAATTAATTGCTTTATCATATCTGGCTTTCATCTTGTCACTCATAATCTTTGTTCGTTGCCTTATCAGATCAAGTATTTCTCTTAGCTCTTCTTCCAAATCACTAGTGGATTTCCTGACATTTCTCTCCGCATTGGCATTTACCCCAAACTTCAAATCAGCTGGCAGTCTAAGGTCATTGCCAAAAATTACTTTTGCAGGGGTTTGGCCCGTTGTCTCATGCACTGCTGATCGGTAAGCCTTCAAGAATAATGGTATGCGGGTATCCCATTCTTTATGGTACTTGTCTACTACTTTCCTTAAGTGCTCCTCCAATGTTCTATTGAATCGTTCTATCATACCATCGGATTGAGGATGCAATGCAGTTGTCCGTGTTTTTCGAATGCCCAATGACTTACACATTTCCTGGAACACAGCTGATTCGAAATTCCTGCCTTGGTCAGAATGTAACTCCATTGGTACACCATACCTTGCAACCCAATTGTTTATAAACACTTCTGCTACCGTTTCCGCTTCTTGATTTGGGATTGGGTATACCTCTGGCCTTTTTCTGAAATAATCCATAACTACCAGTACATATTTGTTTCCGCCGTTGCTAGTAGGAAATGGACCGGCGACATCCATAGCGATCCTTTCAAATGGCGCACCTGAGTTATATTGCTTCATCTGGCCATGACTTCATGTTCTGGGCCCTTTCGCTCTGCTGCAAACCTCGCAGTTCGCAATCCACTCAGTGACCGACTGACGGCAACCAACCCAATAGAATCTCTGTTTAATCTTCTCGAGCGTCTTCGTGATTCCAAGATGACCTGCGCTTGGACCATTATGCAGCTCGCTGAGCACATCAGGAATCCTCTTTCTGGGAACAACTATCAGTTTATTCTTGTATTTACCATCCTCACTCTCCCATACTCGATGAAGGCAACCGGATATCAATTCTAAACTGTTCCACTGTGCCCAATATGACTTTGCAATGGGACTCTCTGCTGACATCTCTTCTCTGTTTGACCTTTCACTTCGTTCGAGCCCTTGCATAATACGTGACAGATCTGCATCTTCTAGCTGGCACTTTCTTAGCTCTTCCTTGTCCCATTCATCTGTACATGTTATAGTCATTAGCCGGACATCTATAATGTCTTCTTTAGCCTCGGCTTTTGAACAGTGCTTGCATTCCAAACTACATGGTCTTCGTGACATTGCATCGGCATTTCCATGGGTACTACCTTTTCGATGCTCAATGGAAAAGTCATAGCTTTGTAGTCGCTCGATCCACCGTGCCAATTGTCCTTCCGGAATACGGAACTGCAGTAGCCATTTTAAAGCTGCGTGATCTGTCCTGACACGGAATCGCTGGCCGTAGAGGTATTTGTGAAAATGTTTAATGCACTCTACCAATGCCAACAGCTCTCTCCGCGTAACGCAGTAGTTCCTCTCTGGTTTTCCAATCGAACGGCTGTAATATGCAACTACCTTCTCCTGTCCATCGACCAGTTGTGATAAAACGCCTCCTATAGCATATCCACTCGCATCTGTATCTAGAATAAATGTTGCTCCTAGAATCGGATATGCTAACATTGGGGCAGTGCACAAACGCTCCTTCAACGTTTGGAAAGCCACTTCTTGCTCCTTCTTCCATTCAAAAGCTTTATTTTTTCTTGTAAGCTCATGGAGGCTATGGGCTACGCAGGAAAAATTTTGTACAAATCGGCGGTAATATGTGCACAGCCCAAGGAAACTTCTTAATTCATGTAGGTTCTGTGGTCTTGGCCAATCCTTTACAGCCTCTATCTTTTCGTTCGCAGTGCAGATGCCCTCTATCGTTACCTTGTGACCCAAATAATTTACTTCCTTTTTAAACAGCGCACACTTTTTGGGACTTAACTTCAGACCAGCGCCAGCTATTCTTTGGAAAACTTCCTCCAAGTTCTTAAGATGTTCATCGAAATTCTTGCCCAATACGATGATGTCGTCCAGGTACACCAAGCATGTTTTCCAATGTAGTCCTTTCAATACCTGATCCATGAGTCTCTCGAAAATAGCTGGTGCATTACATAGTCCAAAGGGCATTACTGTAAATTGCCAAAGACCATCTCCGACGCTGAAGGCTGTTTTCTCTTTGTCTTCCTCCTTCACCTCCACTTGCCAGTAGCCGCTTTTCAAGTCCAGTGTGGAAAACCATTTCGTACCAGAGAGCGAGTCCAGAGTGTCGTCAATTCTTGGCAATGGGTAGCTATCCTTTTTCGTAACGTCATTCAACTTCCGGTAGTCCACGCAAAACCTCATTTTCCATCCTTCTTCTTTACAAGTACTACCGGTGAGCTCCAGGGACTAGCTGATGGTTCGATGACGCCGCTGTCGCTCATTTCTTGTATAATTTGACTCACAACTTCCCGCTTCGCCAGTGGAACACTACGTGGAGCTTGACGGATCGGCCTCGCATCTCCAGTGTCAATTTGATGTTTCACAACGTTGGTGCGGCCTGGTTTAGAACCATCCTGGTCAAATATGTTCGCGTACTTTAGGAGCAGTTGTTTTGCCTTACTCTGATATGCTTCATCTAGCCCCTGCGTCCATGCCGTGATGTCATTTGAAAGATTAGTATTACTAGCTGAAACGTGTTCCTGGAGCTGTTCACAGTTAATAACTACTTCAGCCTCTTGGCATCTTCACAAAATAGCTCCTTTAGTCAGTTTGAGTGGTGACTTGAACTCATTGAGTACTCTTACCAGAATACGTCCATCTTGTTTTGTCATAGCCAGGGTTTTTCCTACAAGTATGTTCTGTGCTGATTTGTTTGCTGCTTCGACAACCCACAATTTGTTTGTCCCACAATTTCCATCAACCTTTGCCCAGATGACTGCTTCGGATTTTGGTGGTATTCGCTGACTCTCTTCCACCAGCGCTCGTTTACTGCTGTAGCCTCTATCGTAGCCGAAATTAAGTGGTACATCCATGTTCTTATATCGCATCGTCTTGCTTTGCATGTCAATCTTGATGCCCTGGTCGATTAAGAAGTCCACTCTAATTATGATTTCATCAACAATCTCTGCCACTATAAAATTGTGTACTACCGTGACGTTCCCAATTGCGACTTCACATGATACTTCTCCTAGAATCGTGCTGTCTTCTCCAGTGGTTGTACGCAATCTTGCTCCATGCAATGGTCTTATCTTCTTGTTGACTAAATCCGGTCGAATGATGGAATGAGATGCACCCGTATCTACAGTCAGTAAACGTTCCTTTCCATCCACATGTCCTCCGACAGTAAGGTTGTTTGACCTTCTTCCAATTTGTGAGATAGAGATTATGGGGCATTCAATTGAGGGAGCCAGCTGTCGCCCCTTGCGGCTGACTCGCTTTAGTTTAACGATTGAGTGGACTTGGAGATTTGCTCATCTCCTTCAGCTCTGCGTTTACGGCCACCCACATTGTTGGAGCTATTGGAACCGGTGCTGCAATGTCGTTCAATATGACCTGGGTTGCCGCACTTGAAACATTTAATCACTCCGGCATTTTTCTGTTGTGATCCCTTCTACTTACTTATCCCTTCAGTGCTTCCAAAATTGTGTCTACCCAATCTGGTCTTTCCACTACCACACGATGAGCTTTGTATGCTGGTTTACTCAATAGTGAGGCCGTTTCCTGAGTCAATGCATGTGATACCGTTTCACCAAATGTCAGTTTTGGGTTTGCGTATGTAGCTCGCTTCGTTTCCACGTCTCGTATGCCATTTATAAAACTCTGGATTTTTACCCTCTCGGTGTATTCCACGGGTGCGTCCGCATTTGCGAGATGAGCCAACCTTTCAACATCTGAAGCAAACTCCTGCAATGTCTCATTTGCTTTTTGGTAGCGGTTTGCAACTCAATTTGGAATATCTGTTTTCTATGCTCGCTTCCATAACGTCGTTCTACAGCAGCCATCAATGCTTCATAATTGTTCCGCTCTCCTTTCGGAATCGTCTGTAGGATTTCCGCTGCTGGCCCCTTCAATACCACGAACAGTGCAGCAACTTTATCTTCCGCATTCCAGTTGTTCACTGCTGCGGTCTTCTCAAACTGTAGCTTGAAGACCTGGAAAGGAACAGAGCCGTCAAAAGATGGAGTTTTTACCTTCGTATTACTCGCTGAAACAGCCGGCCGATTAAGTTGCAATTCCTGTATACGACCTCTCAAAGCATCCACCTCGGCTTCGATTTTTTCCTCAAACTGCGTTATTTTCTCGTCCATACGCGCTTCGAGTTTTGATGATATACGCGCCTCCTGCGCTTCGAGTTGTACTGTTATGCGTGCCTCTTGTTCTTTCAGTTGTGTTTCCATCTTTGATGTAATCTGTGTCGACATTACTGAAATACGCGTTTCTTGTGCTTCGATCTTTGATGTTATTCGTGTCTCTTGGGATTCCATCTTGGATGTTATATGGTCCCCCTGGGATTCTAGTTGAGATGCCATACTTATCTTTTGTTCTTCCAGTTGAGATGCCAGTTGAGATGTTATATCTGTCTTTTGCGATTCCAGTTGAGAAGCCACTGTCGATGTTTGAGCAGATATTGCAGCCAAAATCATGTTCAAGTCTGTGCTCGTAACTGTCTGCGTAACTGTCTCTTCCATTTTTGTTGTTTCCTCGCCATCAAGATGAAAGTCATACTCTTCCACGACAATTCCTTCTAATTCCATTGCCTCTCGTAGTCGTGCCTGAAGTTCGAGTTTAATGCCGGTTGTACTCAATCCACGGCTCTCCAACTCCTTCTTCAGTTGCTAGATCTTCAATTCACTGAACTTTGCCATGTCCTTGTTGTCCTCTGGAATTTATTCAACAATTCCTCTTCTGACACCAATTTTAACGAATTTACTTGCAAATCCTTTTATTTGCAACCCTCTGCTAAGTTCGTATCGCTAAACTGTTGAATAAATAACTCCAATATTGAATAATGGAAAAATGACCTTTATTAAAGTACTTCACAATAACACTTATACTTTGCTACTCGCTGGCTTAATAACCAAACTGATTGATAACTCAAATGAAACTCTACTATTGGCCGCCAGATCGCGTGCTTAATCAAACTGATTGATAGCTCAACTCAAACTGAATTACTTCTTACTCGCCTGCCCCGCTTTTATAGTTTACGCTGCATACTTCTAGGCTCTTCGATTTCCAGAATTTACTAGTTAGTTTCGGCTACAAAATCGCCAGCCACAACTACGTGCACAAATTATTGCTCTCTCTTGTGACAACTCAGATAAGATATATGCATGTATTTGTGCATTGCCGCTCCGCTGCTCGTATACGTACATATGTGTAGACGCAATTATTTATTCGTTTATGTAGATACATAATGATTGAATTATTGATGTGAATGTTTGTAGTTTACAGTCTCTCGCGCATACATAGGCGTATAAGTAAATGCATCTGTGTGTGACATCTTTCGGCTGCTTTATATATGTGTATACATGATTTGATTATTAACGTAAATACTGCTTATCGTGGCCTTAGCATCGCCTTAGCGATGGTATAACTTAGCGATGCTAATATCCGTGACAATATTATTATAATTCTATGTGTATTCTTTTAATTATCTTGTAACGCAATTTGTCTTAAAGCGACAGAATGAATTCACGAAATCCAAGCAAAGTACATGTTAAGACGGCGGCGACAGTAACGCTATCATGTTATACAACTTTTTGTTTTGTTATTTTCTTGTATCTGTTGTGCCATCCCATACAGAAAAGTAAGTAAGTGAGCTCTCAGAAAGCGTTTAGCCACTGGCATAATATTAAATTACGTTTCTTCTTATTGCGTGAGTTACCTTTGTAAAAGAAACCCGCTCATGAGAAGCAAAACCAGAATGAAAATATTACGAGGAGATTCAAACGGGTAGCGGGTAGCTTATGTATCTAGTTGTTGCTGCCTCTGTGAGCATTTGTTTGCTTCGTTTCGAAATTTTATTTTTTTTTTTACGTTTGTATATTTAATGGTGTGTTCAATTTTTCTTGATTTTTAAGAATTCATGAGCTTAACACCGGCTAATATTAATTGTTGTTATTCTTTTTTTATTTTATCTTCAGGGTCCACCGAGATTCAGACCACGGATAACACAGCTGAAACAGCAGTTAACTAACCACTCAATCTTGTATTTCTTTGCTTGCTTACTTCAGTTTATCTCATTTTCAAGCTAACACATACGTAGAGCTCTCGATTTTGTTCGCAAATTTTCGAGCAGGCCGAGAATTCCAGCAACGAGTACTCGCACAACTGCTCAGTGCTTACTACTCGTAAATTGTGGAGCTTGAATTCCTTTTGACTTTTTTGCCAGGGAACTCTAAGGGCCAGATTTGATGCCGTGAGACTTTTCGTCGCAATCACTTACATTCCCAGTCACCACTCTAAATTACCAAAAAATTTATAAAGGAATTCAGGTTTACTGCGACTCACTGAAGTGAACGAGTGCCCTTATATGATAGCAGTTTTGTTTCGTTGCGTATACATAATTTGCACCTAAATAAAAATTAGTGGTCGACAGATTCATAAAAAGGTCAAATAATAAAATGCTCTTAAATAAATAGGGTTCATGTATGTACGTACTAGTTAGCGCTGTCTCGTTAATACCCAAGCCTCTAAACAAAGGATATTAAGGAGAAGGGAACTATGTATGTTCCCTCACGAAGACACGTTGTTGTAGCAGTGTTTCGTCCCATCCAATAGGCGCGACCGGTCACAAATTGTCATCAATATCCTCTAACGGGAGTCCAAGGAAACTTGCAGTTCCAACAGGGATGGGCCAGAGTGAGGTGGGTTAGAGGCGTTGGTTCCACATTGCAGTTAAAGAGATGGTTGGTGTCATGTGGGGACACATTGCATGCAGGACATACATTATGTATGTCGGGGTTGATTCTTCTGCATAAGTAAGAGTTAAACCTGTTACAGTATCCAGATCGAAGTTGATCTAGAGTGACGCGCGTCTCCCTAGGGATAGTGCGCTCCTACTGCGAGTACTGGGTCTTAAGAACTGGGTTCGCCGGTTCTGAGAGCGGTGTTTTTGCAGGCCTAGATTTTCTTCCGGTGAGTAACCTTTAGGCTTGGCGACCATATCGGGGAAGCGTAGCATGCACACGGCCGACCAATTGCTTTATAAGTGATAATGAGCGTTCCTTTGTTTCTACCCTAAGTACTGCCGGCAAGAGTTTGGTGGATTTTATTACGCATGCTCGCCAAAACGTAGATCCTGATCAAATGTCATACGCAATGTTTTTGGGTGTAAGACAGTCGGTAGCGTAATGCCATCGACGTGGATGTCCAATATGGTCGGCATTTGCCGAGTCCATGTTGTAAATAAGGTCGCCAATTATTTGGTTTATTTGTTACATAGCTCATTGATTTGCGGGTCTGGACCTGTGGCCATTATTCTGCAGTCATCGGCGTAGGATACAATGGTGACTCCTTCTGGTGGTGAAGGTAGCTTCGATATGTAGAAGTTAAACAAAGGCGGGGATAGGACTTCCTCGTGACGTTTGCCGACCAGACAAATCATTTTCGCTCAATATTTGAAGACTTGGAGGAAGGCAGGACCCTTCCAAGTCTTGCAGTAACATGTCGTGGTTAACTGTACATGAAGCTTTTGATAGGTCTAGCGCTACGAGTACTGTTCTGTGGTGAAGTTTTGGATTCAATCCGCAGTTTATCTGCGTGTTTGTGGCGTTAAGCACGGTGGTAATGTTATGTAGTTTTCGAAAGCCATGCTGATTATTGGTAAGGCGCACATTTGCAGTGAAATAGGGAAACAGAATGGCTTCAAGTGTCTTGGCTATTGGCGATAGGAGAAATATCGGACGATACAATTCTCCTACGCTAGATATTCAAATCGCTCTTTGTCAAGCTTTTTAAGCATCGGTATGGCTATGCCTTCTGGGCCCACTGTTTTCGATTGTTTAGCATGAACGACGGTATCTTCAACGTATTTGGCCGTGATGGTAATAGGGGACGCGCTGTGTTGCGTCTGAATTTGTCAACCGCAGAATGTATTACATTTTGTCGGCAAAAAGCGCTGCCCAAGGCGGTGGATATTTTATCGTTTGCTTAGTTGGGTTCGATAGGGAACTTACGGTAGACCACTCTTGCCTGGACGGGCATCAGGAAGGGCAGCAAAGACATTGTCTGTATAAATTTTGTAATCTTCCCGCATTTTAAAGTGATTGAAAGTGTGTTTTTCAGTAGTGATGAATTCGGCGGATCGCGCGAGTGAAAGGAGTATGGGTAGGTGGACGGATGCCAATGTTACCATCGCCTAGAATAATGCGATTTTCGCCAGTGAGTAGTGCGCTGATGTCAGTGCAGTATCCCCTGGGACAACAGGTGACAGGAGGGATGTAGATGTTGATAATTTCTAAACTTGCATCCCCTGACCGGACAGATATGCTTTGACGTTCCAGGACACTGTCTCTACGGCCGATGTCGGGATCAAATAGATTGTATTGTACAGAGTGGTTGGTCTCGCGATATTTTCTGTGCACGTTATACCCAGAGCAGATCTGCGAAACAGATCTTGCCGTGATTTTGGTCTCTTGCACCGCAGCAATGCGGATGTTGTGCCGCTTCATAAAATTTACTATCCCCTTGATCTTCCCAGTTCACCCATTACAGTTTAACTGCAGTATTCTGAAGTACAACGGGGAAGACGTCGTCACTCTGGCGGTAAGTGACGGGTGACAACCCAGGTAGGAAGGCCGAAGGCCAGGTCGCAAGTGCTGTTGAGGTCCTGGGACTGGACGTCCTTGAGTAAGCATCGAAGTACTCATTGTTATGTGCTAGTACCGGAAAAAGGGGGAGAAGGACACGGGGGTAGGGGATGATGCTCGGCATTGCTACCTGTTCTGCTACGGAGATTGCGTAGACTTCGGGACGCCCTTGCTTGGCCGTGATCAGCAAGGTGCCACAAACGATTTTTAATAGTTACGAGGACGACGGATTTTTAAGTCAAGCCCAGAACATCCTGTGCGGTGTAACTATCCCTTACACGTGACACACTGGCAAGAGTGTACCCTTGTTCAGATTGTCAAAATCTGCGTGTTCGTGTTAGGCGAATGGAATGGAATGAAAGCATAAAACTTAGCAGTTTTTGTGTGTTGTGAAAAAATGTTGTCAATGTGTTGGTTTCATTTTCAGTTTGCATCTCCTTTTGACAATCCCTACTCCAGTGAAATGGAAAAAATAAAATCAGCTGATGAGATGAGCCAACCATATAGATGAGCCATGGAGGGATTAGAGGGATTGCTCCTAAATCCCCAAACACAGAATCCCCATCTAAAAAAAATCCCAAATACATAATCCCCAAATTTAAAATCCCATAACCAAAATCCCCAACACAAAATCCCCGCACTTTTTTTCGGGCTAAATCCCCAAACCTTTTTTGAGGAAATATCAAAAAACCTCGAACACAAAATCACAAAAATTTTAATTAAATCATAAAGTAAAGTTCTGACGCGTATAAACATAATTACGCATTTATATTTAAGTATGATAAAATATATAAGCATAAAGTAAAATGATGGGGAATAACCTAACGGTACACGTTCTATTTGCATTGTGTTTTCATATCTTCTTTCTGTTCTAACCATGTCAATGTTATATTGCGAATTGGACAACAACTTCTTATGTACATCCGTGGCACAGAGGCTTGGGTCTTCAACTACCGTGCAAAAGTCGTCGGTTCAATGCCAGATCACGAATTTAAATTTTATTTTCTATTTATTTAATTTTGGTTTATAAATTTATTATTAAAAATATTAGGGACTCATGTAACCGTATAAATGCCTTATAAAGTGTGCAAACTTATAAATTTATCTAGTGCGTAAACGAGCTGGCAAATTTTGTGTGAAAAATAATTTACACAATTTGTATAAATTTACGCATACATTTCATTGTGTAAACGCGGTAAACTCAAAGGAATGCAACCTTGCAGACATTACAGCAGGCATTTTCATCAGAAATCTCCAACATCAGCAAGTAAATGCATTTTAGTTTTGATTTTTCACTTAATCTTGGGATTTTTTAATTTGTATAATAATCAAAAAAATTTTGTTCGGCAATAATACAGCTGATAAACATTCAAGTTTATCAATAGTATTACTAGGTGCGTTCATATAACAGCGTGTGTAAATGGATATAATTTTACACCTTATAAGTTTATATGCTTTCATGAGTCCCCCTATTGTGAAAAAATATTAAAAAATTTAAATGAAAAGCCTAGATCTGGTAGTGAAGTGACGATGAGAAAATAACGCAAAATTAGAATAATATCATTAATATAGCTATTGAATAGAAGGAAACAACGAAAGCAAACTGCAAAAGTTCTCAAAATAATTGAAAAAAGGAAAATTCAAAACGTTACTGATCTCTATCGCCTAAATATCTTCTTGGAGAAAAAATTCCGTTAAAGTATAAGTTTTGTTTGTCAAATGAATTTCTATCGCCTTATTAACTGCAAAATGTATCGAATTAGTTACTTCTTGGCGATCGACGATAAAATTATCAGAAAACTGCTCGCATGGTTTTGTAATGTAATTTATACATAAAAATATATGTATGTACATATGTATTTATAATTTGTAAAAACAAAAAAAAATGTTCCGGTGTTTATCTGCAATGCAATGAATTTTGAATTTTTTTGTTATGTCAATACTATATTAATTGTATTTATAAGTTATTGCGTTGCACTATATTTTCTTTAATGTGCCCATTAAATATTTGTGAAATCATCAATATTGAAGTGTTAATTTGGAAATAGAATAAATTGAAACCTAGTTTGAATGTTTTTCACACAGAAAATGAGGATTTCGCGTTGGGGATTTTGATTTTGGGGATTTTGATTATGGGATTTTTATTTTGGGGATTTAGATTTTTGGGATAAAGGGGATAACCCGGGATTATAAAGGATACTGACGGTTATATCAATACAGGATAATTTTTATTTCAATAATTCGATTTGGTTTCGAGAATAATTAGCTAAATTTGTGGCAGAGAACAAAAATGACGGAAGTATATAAAGGTGGAGAATCTAGAAGTAAGTAACACATTATATAGACACCAAGGCTGCATCTATCCGATTTTTAACAAATTCAAATGCAAATAAAAAGAACTCACGGCATGCTTAACTATAAATAAACTTAGTTAAAATTATCTGTACGGCCTCCAAAAAAATCCAATGGTTGCTCGGTTGCATTTGGAATCATATTAAATAGACTGACCGGTACAAACCAAAAGAGGAATCTCAAAAATATAAAAATATACAGAAATTATGGGCAAGGACAAAAATGCAAAAAAGTATACATATTTGATTTATTGTCAATGCAGTATATAGTTGAAATACAAAGTTGCACTATCCAAATTTGTATATTTTGTAAAAATCTCTCTCATCTATGGAATCTTAGAGCCTATGCAGAAAGTTTTTCCTTTATCCGATTTGAAAGAAAAAGTTATGTAGAGCATGTTGACCTGATAAACTTGCCTATAGTGAGGTTTGTTTTATGTTTGTTTTATGGGACTGATTTTGATTACAATAATTTTTTTTTTATAGTTGTCTATGTCCGAGACTTCATTATAATAACAATCGATGGATATGCTCATCACTGTTTTTCGTATCACTTAAAGATCATTCAGCCAATTGGTCAAGAAAAGGGAGGTACACGTACATTTTCAAATGTCGAAGTAACTTTTCGCATAGATGTTATCTTGTATGACCTATAACGATTTTTTAAAGACCTTTTATATGAACTGGGCGTGGTCCTTAACCGAATTCTTCCATTTTTGACAGAAATGTTTACATATAAGTAAGTGTACCGAATTTTGTCGCGATAGGTTCACTCTCCCGCAGCGTAGAAGAATCTTCCGTCGAAAAAGAACACCGCTCGTTTTCGAAAATGTTTGACAGTTCCAAAATTTTCTGTTTTAATAGCACTTTGGAAGTAGAGTAAGGTTATTAAAAAATAAAAAAAAATTATAATTATAGAATCGTTAAAAAAAATCTTTTATAACAAAGTGAGGAACAGTACTCAACCGATTTCCTTAATTTTTTCAGGCAATGTGGTGAAAGAGTTTTATGATGATAGCTTAAATGGTTATTGATTATGACCAATAATATTTGCAAATTTGTTTTATTCATAAGTAAGCGGTGCCACGCGCAAATGCAATGCAAATGCATTATTTACCGATTAGTCACGTTTGTTGTGTTTTCATAATTTTTTCATTTTAAATAGCCATTGGAGATACGTGGCAGCGAACCTAAATTCCCATTTTTATTAAGATACCTCTAAAGTTTCTGAAGTTATATTGCTCACGGACAGGCGGACGGACGGGAATGGCTTAATAAATTTCTTTTTTTACCCTTATCATCTTGATATATCGAAGTCTATACTAATCTGTATATTATTATGCCGTTACGGATTACCGTTATGCGAACAAATTTAATATACTCTGACACCTTTTCTGAGCTGAGTATAAAAATTATATAAAGCTCGGCCTAATTTTATTACTCATACAGAATCTTGCATTAACTTGTTCTTAGCAAAGCAAGCGAATTTGGAATATCAGAATAACAATCACTAAGCGCACTCATATTTTTTCAATAGACATATGGTGTTTGCTTTTCTACATGAAAATGTCGCCTTCACGCTTCAAAAAGTTATGTTCTGTTGTAAAATCAGCTAAGCCTCAATAGAGGGTATCATTCACTATCTTTTCTCAACAACCTACCCCTAAAAATGGCCAAAAACGTGCTATATCTAAAATGAGCATAAAATCTGGAAATGCAAAAAAAATTTGGGTCAAATTTGCAATTAATTGTTATAAATAAATAAATTTAGTGAGTTTGAAAAAAAGTTGACTCATTATTTCTGATTTCATTTTTTTAAAGCAACTAAAATGAAAAACAAAGAATCTGTTAAATAAAGACCTATGCTTTTACATGTAAGTAAAATGTGTCCAAAAAAATAGGCCGGTTAAGTTATTACTTTAAGGATTTTGGTACAGACCCATATAGGTAAGTGGCAACAATGGGAAACAATATTTTATTTGAACTGAAAATGAGTGAAGCATTAGTTCCCTCACCGTTTGGCGGGTACGAATACATACATACATATGTAGAGATGAAACATTTGCGCAACGCGACAATGCAGCATTTGGAGCTTTGTACTCAGAGGGGTTTGTGAACATAATGGGTCTTACAGATGGCAATTTCGATAGTTGCACAGATTTTCGAATTTACAAAAAACTTTTTCTATTAATTATAAACAAATAAAGTAATATTTGTTAACAATCAATACGAATCGATTCATATAACTTTTATATGATTTTACATATTTTTTTGCGTACAATTTTGTTAGCGTATTACTATATAGATAGTGGGTAATATACTGCCTATGCAATACGGCCGCTATGATGCCGGTTGCCGTTTTGACCTAAAATCAAAAACGATTTTGGGACGTTTTTTTGTTTCGTTTAATATACAACATGAAACTTTCCGATTCAGTCAAGTTGCATTTAAATAATAATAAACCAATTTGAAATAAGAGAATATATAATAAAATAAAATAAGAACTAAAATAAATTAGCATAAAAGGCAATATAAAAAATGTAATGTTATACTCTTGTAGGAAATTTATTATTTTTTGTTCAGTATAAGACGTACTTTATCTAAAATGAGGATTAAATCTGCAAATGCAAAAACATTTTCGGGCAAATTTGCCATTAATTGTTATAAATAAATTTGTTAGTTTCAACAAAAGTTAACTCATTATTTGCGATTTCATGTTTTTTTGAAAACAACTAAAATAAAAAACAAAAAATATGTTAAATAAAGTCTTATGTATTTACGTGTAAGTGAAATTTGCCACAAAAAATGGGCCGGCCAAAAATTAATTCTATTTAAGATTTTTTGGTACGCTACAAATTATTTTGGAACAATTTTTTAGGATTTTGGTAGAGGCTATTATAGGTAAGTGGCAACAATGGGAAACTATGTTTTAATCTTTCACCGTGTAGCGCGTACGCTTATGTAGGTTTGTGTCTTAGAGCACTTACATAATTTGTCCGAAGATGGCGGGCTTTTGTGCAAGAAAGTAAATATCCATATTTGGAGAGATTGTTGGATTTACAAAAAACTTTTTCTATTAATTATAAACAAATAGAGTAATATTTGTTAACAAAAATAGGCCTATACACTGCGGCTGATCTATACGAATCGAATGGTAAAAAGTTAAAAAATGGCTAAAATTCAAATAAAATTTGATGGAGTTTGTTTGCAATTCAACACAAAGTTCCAAAATTTACAATAAATCTAAATGGCTTTTAATTTTTTTTAACATTTCCCGAGCTTAAGACCAATTATTATTAAATCAATTATTATTTTCTTTTCAATTGTGGAATTTTGTTTTTAAAGAATTATTTTTAATTTTCTTTTTTTTATTGAATTAATGTTTTCATATACAGTACAGTGCGGTATACAGTAACAAACATATTATAAAGAAACGACAATACTTTTTTAGGACAAGGCAAACTTTCCTTACTAATGAAGAAATAATCCTCATTTATAAAACCTTAAAATTATTATTATTACTATTTTTTGTGCAATTTGACTTTAAGTTTCTAACCGTATAGAGCTTAAGCGCATTCTTATTTAATTTCTAAAATAATACAAATTAACTAAATATTCCTTCAGTTTAAGAATATGTTTGTTTACATATATGTGATGAGTGTTGTTGGATGCGTGAGAAATATAAAATACATGGCAAGAACCGAAAGGGAGTTTGAGAGAAGAATATTCCACATAAAATTAATGTCGAACAAAAACATTTCAAAAAGCAAAAAATACAGATCCAAACCAATTAAAAAGCACAGTTAAATTCGAGTTTATGGCAAAAAAAATTTATACCTGATACCAAATAAGCCATACTAAGTATGTATATTATTATTTGAATACAAAGAATATGATATTTATTGTAAATATGTCACATGATTTAAGCATTTTTTGTGTGAATTGCATGTAATCGGCAACACGTTGAATCAGATTTAGTACATATATAAAATAAATTGATATTATTTTATGTGCATTTATTTATGTGTATTGTATATGCTATGTAGGTATCTAAAAGTTAACGGTAAATACATTCACCAAAAGCATTAGAAACAAATTAACAATACAAAGCAATTTTAAATGTTTAGTAATTGAGTGACCGAAGCAAACGAAAATATGTATAGATATGAAAATATGGCGATATCCAGCCAAGTATAGCTCACATATGTATTTTTACACTCACCTCATATCTTCGGCATACAAATTATTCCGTTCGACTACAGTATCTCGCAATACGTGACGATGGTCATCTACAAGACGAATATCATTTTCATAATCATAATCCTTATCATCATCTGGCTGTAGCATTCTACGTTCTTCAACGACCGCTTGAACGGTCGATGATGCAGAGACGGCGGATGCAGCATTTATGGAAGCATCATTTTCATCGTTGCCGTTTGCTGAGTACTCATCTAATAATCTCGATTTCTTATCACGCCTTAGAGTTGCAATTTTCCTTTCCTCTTCTTGTTTTAACTTCTCAACTTCATCCTTTGATAGGAACGAAAAAACTTTTTCTGTATTTTTGGGAGAAATAGAATCCAAAAAATAATACATTATTAGAACAATAAAGGAAGCGCTATCGAAAATTCAGAAAAAGGATCAAAATATGAACTTAGAAGAAATCATTAAAAGCGCTGCCGAGAAAAGCGGCGAAAAAATATTCTCAAGTTAATACGCAAAGATCAAACTCAGGTTCACAAATTCTATGTACATGAGTACTTAGTGAGCAGATAGTTTCTCTTTCATTCATCTTCTGAAAATAAAGCAATGAAGAGTCCTGATACACAATGTACCGAACTGTGGACAGCTTGAATGTGTGTGATAATTTATGAATTTTTCCCCAAAAAACCAGCGTCGCACACCGAAAACTGTTGCAAATAAGGAATAAAATGCAAAGAAACAAAAAAAAAAAGAAGCAAGCATAAAGCAACTACCTGAGGCAGACCTAATCATGCCCACAGGAGAAAACACATACGCCGCCGTTCTGAGCGGCATCCGTACTAAAAAAAAAGTGACGATCAAGACAAAATAAAATCAGTGGAAACAAGTAGGATTTCTAAGTTCGGGTGTAACTGAACATTACATACTCAGCTGAGAGCTTCTATTATACAGTTCAGTTAGTTTAAGTTTTTTGTAGCTAAGTATTACCAAAACAGGGCGTGTTTATTTAACGACTTTGGCCCCTTTTACTTGAACCTTATAAAGGAAACCGACCTTTTCAAGATAGGGCAATTTCCATCAATTCCTTGTCAAAAAACGGTCAGAGTCACACCCATTTTGATAATAAAGTACCATTGATAAAAAAGCATTTTGGAAAGATATTGCCTATTTTATTTTTCTACGGGCCTTTTAAATATATTTTATATAAAAGTGGGCGTGGTACTTATGGCTCCCGAAATCTTAGAGAATGCTTGGCCCAAAAATGGACGGTACCCCGTCCATTTCTAGGAATTGTTGATTAGTACATTTTTTTACGGACGTTGTGGCAGCGCGCTGCCTTCCAGCGGCCCAATGAAACAAGGCTAATCCTATTTACGCGATTAATTAATTTTGATATTTATTATTAAAATTTTTTTTTTTTTTTGCCGAGCAGTGGTTTAAAAAATTTGAGCCAAAATTTTAAACCACTCATCAGCTTAAGAATTTTCCCAATCTTTTTTGACCTAAGTTCGAAACCTCTTAATTTATCACTCGGTTTTCTAATTGCATTGCGTTTAAATTTGAAATATAATTATTCGCCCAAAGTCGTCTTTAAATTGTTTTCAAACCAATTGGTTAAAAAATCTGAAAAAAGGAACTTGTGCACACGTCTGGCTTTTAAACAAACCCCACAAGTATAAACTTGGTGCTGAAAATTTTAAAATAAAAAATTTTATTTGTGAAAAGTGCTGCAAGTCATTAATTCTTTTTAGAAACATTTTCAGACCAATTCTAAATATTCTCGCGGAATTTTGTTCTCGCGGATTTTTTATTCCCGCGGAAAAAATCCTCCAATTCCCTTCTCCTAGGGAGAAGAATAATTGGGGAATAGGAATTTCGAATTTTCGAAGTCAGTTGTTTTGTCAATTCGTTGCGCATTTCTTATTTTGTTTAAAAAATTGTAAAGTTTAATTATTGTTGTCAATTTGTTTGAAATTAAGAAATAAGGTATAAACAATGCACATTATTGCAATTCATGTGGTATTCACTGAAATGAGTAATGAATTGGTGCCACAGCAACATCAACAGAGGAGCATAAGAAGAAGACCGGCGGGATAACACAAATCCGTCGGAGTTGCCTGCATTCATTCTGCAGAGCAATTTACTGGCGGCCAAGTCGAGTTGAGTTCGCCTTTCACCATATGCCAAAATCTATTTAAGCCTTCTTAAAAAATCCTTGCGCAATTTCTGGGTGGCTGCATCAAATATGCGAGAGCTCTTCCGTTGCTTATGATATATTCGACTTAAAATAAAGAATATTGTTTTTGTTGTATTAACAGTGAGAATGTAATGACATATTTTAGCACAAATTTGTACAAATAAGTGTTCTTTCTTAAAATAACCATTTTCCTTTAACTATTTTGATGCATTCCCTTTAATTTAACTAGTGAAAAAAACTCCTATGAAATGGCAGAGAAAACTCCCTCTCCCTCACATTCATAATACCTACTTTTCTCCCATAACCGGTTTCCGCTTTTTCGAACATTGTTCAGAATAGGAGGAAAGGAAGAAGTGAAAAAACTCACTAGGAATTTTTATTTAGAATACGAGGAATGGGAGAAGGGAAAAAACTCGCACGGAATTTTCGTTTAGAATTGGGCTGTTTGTTATAAATATAAGGTACTATGATATTCAGATTTGATAGCTCAGTGGGTAGAGCACACTACTGTAGGCTGGGGCACGACTAATTTTTTTTTAACTGCATGTGTAGATTCATCTAGTTTAAAAGTGACACCCACAAAAAGTTTCAAATTTTCGAAATTGTTTTGCGATTTTCAAAAATAAAACAGTATGCAGGAATACCCTGATCTCGACTACTTTTTTAAACGTATCCAATGGGACAAATATAAATATGAAATGAAAACTTCATCCAAAAGAACAAATAAATTGTTTTCTCTTTGGCCCACCCTAATATATAAATATGTTCCAAAGAATTTAGAACTATTCGTTTTTCTTGCACCTTTCTGCTTTTTTATGTACATTCATATGTATAAATAACAATTTAAAGGAAAATAGCAAAACATTGTCGTTGTTTTCTACTATAGCTTGCCTAGCTGTTAGCGATGAGATAAACGCGGATTTTAAAATTGCCGTTAAATATGCTACTGTGATTAAATCACAATGATTCATAGTTCAAAAGCAATTATAACCTCCGAAGAGGTTTTCAGCCGAGCTTCTCTTCGAATTTGCGCCGTGCTCCTTTTTATTTTTCCTACGACATAAATGATTCATGCCGACTCCAAACGGCATATGCAAGGAAGATGAGTTTTCACTGAGAAGCTTTTCATGGCAGAAATACACTCGGAGTATTTGCCAAATCACAGCCGAAGGGCGATCCCGCTTGGAAAAAAATTTTCCAATTGAAAAACTTGTTTCTAAATTTTTGATGATGCTTTGCCCGGGAATTGAACCCAGGATGTTCGGTGTGGTAGGCGCAGCACGCAAACACCATAGCACGGCTGCCGCCGTTTTAATATTAAACTCCATAAGTCTAGAAAATTCGTGTTCGGAACGAAATCACTTTTATACTTTAAAACCTTACACAACAGATTTAATCACTGAAATTGAAAATGAAGCCTGCACATCCCTTCACGGCGATTTATGTATATGTTAGAGCTCTTGATGATGTTGTTTGGTAAAATGATAGACTATCACTTTGGTAATATGATAGACTATCGACTAGTATTCGATTAGTTAATGATTCGACTATTCGAATAGTATTTTTTTGGTTTTGTAATATTCCAATGACACCTGCGATTAGTAAAGACGTTGCGCAGTTATTGTAAGCCATATAAAGCTAATATATTTGGCATTGTGCCTCGGTGGTTTTCTCGGAACTAGCAAAGAAATTACATATCCAACCACGTTTTCGATAACTCATTCTGCAGCAAACAAATTATTTATTTTTTTTTTTTTTGTGACAACAAATTGTATTTATGAAACCGTCTGTATTCGAATAATGAAAGTAACGCCCTTATTCTAAGCTGGTAAAAACATTTATTTTACCGGTTACGAAATTTACATCCACCCTTCGTCTTCTGATGGTCGGATTTGAAATAAACAAAAAAAGTGTATCCATGTTAATGTACACAATTTGTTCCCATTTCCGTTTTAATCTCAATTGCGCATCTTTTTTTTGTGACAGTATAGCCGTGTAGGCCAGAATCGCGGCTACATGAACAGGCTACGATTTTCGTTACATAATACTCCGATAACAACTTTACCGGTAATGTTCGGAAGAAGGCCGTAAGTCGAGGACTTGCTTTATTGAAATTGAATACCAGCTAGTCGGATTTTAATCAGTGCAAAAGTAGCTAGTCGACTAGTATACTTGTCGGTTAGCTAAATAATCGATTGTAAGCAGGAACATAGTCCATGTGTATATGTATATAGCCCGATTACTTAGTAGCAGTGATGCCACATACTTATTAAAAAAAGTTCTCGCCAAACGCTACTCAATTACAATTACTGTGAATAAATCGCCAACAGCGCTTTTTTGCTCAACATTACTAGCTGAGCAACAATAAGGGATAGTCATAAATCAGCAAGCAGAAAATTTACAACTTTTCTCTGAGTTACAACATATTATTGTTGTTGGATGCAATGAATAGAGCTTATCTCTGTTTTGAACTCTTTCGTTTGATCTTTTATGTACACATTTTCCTTTCTTTAAACGTTTACTTTGAGGAAAATAAAATATTGTGTTAAAGAAAAGATGACAATCAGAAAAGTTTAAAGAAAAAGTTACATAAAAACAAATGTATTTTTTCTTTCCTTTCTACACAGAACTTAATACTTGACAAATATTTGCAAATTATATATATTAAAGAATATTGCTATTACTTAACTGGCAGATCATTCAAGTCTCATGCCAAGACAGTAGATGTAACGACTATACAAGAAAATATATAAATTGCGATTTCACGAAATTTTAAATCATTGATTAACTAAGGACACCTATTACTGTATACGTCGTAAGACTCGTCTACTTACCTGTCTTTTGCGATGGTTTGTGTTGATCTTCCATAGCAGATTCAAAAAATCGTTTTTTATCAAAAACTGATTTAGGCACTTTTGTTGTTGTGATGGGTTCTGGCGAAGGTGACTGCGGTACAAAAACAAAATAATGTTATTGATGCGTTAAGTAGGAATTTTAAATAAATATTGGTTTTGCGTTTATTAGTAGGCGTTTTTTTCTTCATTATTTTTAATATCCTTTTTTTCTTAATTTTTTTCTTTTTAATTTTAAAACAATAAAAACAAAATGCATGCTGCCGATTGGTATTGCGAAACTTGAGTACTGTAGAAAAATGTTATTAGTGAATCACTGATCCTAAATCTCTTCCCACTATAATTAAAGCCAGCCTTTTGCTTAATGAATGTATTACACAAAGTAAGTATTTAAAATTCCTGTTTATTTCTCTTTGAATTTAATTAACCTTGTTTTGGAATTGGTTTTATTTATTTTGCAGCTGTAAGCAAAGCACTTTAACCTTAAACTAACAGCCTCCTTGCAACAACAAAGTTATTCCTCTTAAACAAAATCTCAAAACGACAACTATTGAACAATTTTTCAGTTTCCTATAAATAATTTCACTTTTGTATGCAATACTTAGAGAACTGAAAGGATGGTTTCTTGTATTTGAGATGTCAGCTTTAAAAAAAAGTTACAACCTCTATTCCATACATACATTTTTTGTTGTTGCTATTTCTTAAACATAACCAAATATCCTCTGGTAACTAGGCCTGCTAAATACTGAGGATATAT
This sequence comes from Eurosta solidaginis, assembly GCF_040869045.1. NCBI lineage: Eukaryota > Metazoa > Arthropoda > Insecta > Diptera > Tephritidae > Eurosta > Eurosta solidaginis. Next base: position 248,719,624 of record NC_090319.1, on the reverse strand, counting down.
GTACCTGAAATAAATAGTACCAAATCAGTACAACTCCAGAAGTACCGTTTTGTATATACATACATATAATTATCAAATACAAGAGCTGTATGATAAGGATTAAACCAGTAATCGATTGCATTTATGATTACAGTTATAATAGTTTGAACTCTTTCCATTTCATTTCCTGCAACCATAACATCGTCGGTCCCATGCGTGGAAAACTAGAATTTTTCAGTTATTCGAGAAACAAGAGAACAACGAACTGTGCTAGTCTTCCACGGAAATAATACTGATTTACAGCCAAAATGCACCAGAGGCGCGATTATGAAATTGTTATGTAAAATCACCCCCTGATTCCTAAAATCAAGGTATTCTATGGTAACGTTTTTGAGATATTTACGAATAACCGCCACTTCAAAAAATTGGGTATACTTAATCATATATATCTCAAGAACGAAGTGAGCAATTCCAAAACGGTTTGAAGCTTTTAAAAGGTAATAAAATATGCTATAAACTATGCAGATTCAAAGATAACGAACAATCATTATGTAACAATATAAAAAAAATGTGTACTTTGCGAGGAAGGATCTCGAAAACTTTTTATTTTTTTGCAGATTTTTTTTCCTCTCTAAGCTCTAAACGGTAATTCGTAAATATCTCAAAAACGTTACCATAGAATTAAAAATAACCTTGATTTTCGGAATCAGGGGGTGATTTTACATAGGAATTTGATAATGGCATCTCTGGTGCAGAAAAAAATTGGAATTTGTGATCCAGTGTAATTAACTGTTGTAATCCCTACTACTACGGTTATTGGAACCGTATTTCATTTAATTACGATTACTTAATCTATAAACTTTAATGTTTATTACGGCTCACAATTGTTTGCTTTGTTGTAATATTAAGCAAACAAATCTGTTAACCTATTTAAATAGCCGGCGCACAGTGGTTTACAAAGGGAAAACTCTCAATATCTAAGCCAAATTTTAATATGTTTGTAAAAACTAGAAATGAAGAGATTTTCCAGGTCGCATATTGCGTATTTTAAATTTGTTTTAAAATATTCAAAATCGCGAATCCAAGCCTACGAGTTTTCAAAAAAATTAACTGTTTTAACCGAAATGAAGTATGTGGGCAGTTTACAGGTCACCCATCACGAATCAAAATTCATTTTGAAATTTGTATAGATCAAACAAAACGCATACTTTATCATGTAAGAATTAAATAAACTATTAATCTACATACCAAAAAACCTTCTTAATCCTTTGCGTAAAATTTTTGTAATTTTGTTGGAAATCTTTGAATGCTGTTAAGACTATGAAAAGTTATATCACATTTAATATTGCAGCTATTTGCAGCTATTTTTATTGCTATCTATTTGCAAAACGTATAAGTAATACTAAAATATTAACCTTGGCTTGAAGAAATATGGAGCTCATTTTGTCAGACCCTTAAAACCCAATCCCAGTCATAATTTTTTTATGATAAGAAAAAGAAAAATCTTTTGCTTTCTATTGAATGTTCTAATGATATACAATTAAGAAATTATAAAACACTGTTAAAATTCTTCTCTAAATGACAGAACTTATTAAACAAACTTTCAACAAAAGTATTTAGAAACATTTAGCAATATATACAACTCCTATTTTTCCTGCTTCCCTCCTTTCTCTATAGTCCATACACCAAATAATGAAATCTGAGTAACTTTTTGGAAATACCTAGTCAATTAGATTAAGAATATGAAAAAAGGATTTGAAATTATACATTAGATATATACTTTTTTCCGCTTATGAACCACTGTGCGGAGGTGATATGCGCCATAAATGGTGTTGCTAAAAGTTTAAAAAACTATCTCACCCGCATAATGCTAGTTTAGCACTTTACTTTCGAAACCGAAATTTCGACTGCAAAAATGAAAGTGTTTGAGCGTTTAATTGACTTTTGATATCTTATTATTAAGCCTTGGATTAGCTTTCAAAATAGTAGAACAAAAGCTAAGTGGTAACGACTGCAGCATAACCTTCATGTGTTCTTTTTACCTTTCATCAAATATTTTGTTCACTTAGTGACGGGATAATATATATTTTCACAGTATGCACATATACATACATACGTACATTTATACATATATACATGCTTATGGTAGAGATAAACAGCAAAGCAAGTCTTCTTCATTTATCACTAAAGCCATCGTCAGTCGGTTTTATGCCTCAAATGCATTTATCCACTAGTTGAATGCACAAGGGACGAATCCGTGTAGGACAATTTACCTCCGCTCAAAGCAGGTGAAAAATTATAGCAAAAATAAAAGAAAACTAATATTCTAGAAAAAATTGTTTGGTTCCGTTTTATCTTTCATCGCAAAATGGGGATGGATAAGTCGCTTTTAGCCATGGTGGCTGGCTTTGTGGGGCTACTGTAATAATAGAGGATGGTATCAGGATGGTATCGTGGATGATATCGGTAACACACTTTGTTAGAGCAAAAGAATTTCATCATTAATTAGAAACCTACTAGAATCAAGTGCCACTGAGCTGTAATGAAGGAGCACAAAGTTGTGAGAAGGAGTTCAGGAGACTAAAAAAAGTGCGTTACTTTTTTTATGTACACAAATAGAGGTAAATATGTAATTAATATTATGTTAAATTTTTTCATACCAATTAAAGTGAAGTGAATAGCTATTTATTTTATTTTTGTAAATAACCATTATAAAAAACTATATTTCAACATACAAGACAAAAACAAACAGAAATTGCAAAGCTCGATGGGAAAACAAAAAAATCGATTTCGTCGAAATTAAGTGCCGAAAACAATACAAAGAAAGGCAAAAAACTCAAAAAGGTCACACATACTAATCACAAATAATATTGCTAATACGAATACCAAATTCCCGACTATGTTTAATCAGCCGCTTTGAACAATGGAAATCTTTTAGCGAATAATGAAGCTACCTTCATCTCTGCACGAATACTTATGTTTTTTGTTATGATTACGTAAATATAGGGTTTTCCAATAAGTGGTTTCATTTCAAGACGATAATAACGGCATTGCAGCGATAATGCATAGGATAAGTACTTTATAAAAAGTTCAATTATTTTTATATTGGGTTCCGATCGATTTGTAAACTTTTTTGTGTATTTTTAAGCTCGTTCCATCTAAATGGGTTGAGTGCAAATAAAACGAGTTATTTCACCTTACGGCCCAACGTTTCGCCAACTTTCCTTGGCATCTTCAGGGGCGGATCTATATTTTTAACAATAAAACATACCAAACAACAACAGTTAATGATTTAAAATAATCTCTAGAAGAACATAGTTTGTCCTGTAGATTAAGTTGTGTTTCTAGTGAAGCTGATTCTGTTGAATATGTGTTTGTTAAAATAGTTTCTAATCATGATAAGCTTCTTATGTGATGTGTATACCGACTTTGTGGATTTCACCGAATTCATTCAATCACTACTAGGCAACTACAGTACTAACAAAATTGCCGGTGATTTCAACAGCAATTTGCTTGAGGATAACAGTTTAAAACTAAGTATGGAATCTCTTGGACTATATCCGACAAACATCTCTTCTCCTACTCACTTCACTCGTACAAATAGCACTGTCCTTGATTTATTCTTTGTCAGTGACCTCCAAAAATCCTCCACTATAACCAATTGTCTGCCTCAAGTTTCTCAAAGTACGATTTAATTTTCATGATTTACGACTTAAGTCAACCAAAACACCTGTGTCCGTGACTTATCGTGATTTTAATCGATTATGATTATGAGTCGCTTACTGCTGCAGTGGAGTTGGTGGAGTGGAGTCTCATCCGGAGTTTCATATCTTTTGAAGATAAAACACGCTTTCTGCAGGACAAAATCAATTGGCTTTTCGACTATTATGTCCCTATGAAAACTAAGGTAGTAAATCGATGCAGTAGGACGTGGTTTAATGCTAACATTAAACATTTAATCAATGTGCGTAATAAAGCGTATTCGCGGTGGAAAAGGTACCGTACTTCAGATACGTATAACCAATTTAAATCCGCTCGAATTACTGCTGCCAAAGCAATTAGTCGTGTTAGTCTTGAAAACTACTGTGAACGTGTAAATGTTGGTGTCAGTCCTCTTGAGTTTATGTGTGTTGATGACTGTGATATTGTGCAAGCCATACTCTTATTGAAGTCAAACGCTATTGGCTTTGATGGAACCAGTACGAAGTTTCTCAAAATTATATTGCCAAAGATTTTGTCACATGTGACCCATCTAGTTAACTCCATACTAACGACCTGTGTATTCCCCAAGTGCTGGAAAGTTGCTAAAATCATTCCTGTACATAAGAAAAATAACGAGTACAGGCCCATTGCTATCCTACCATTTTTGTCTAAAGTTGTTGAGCGTATCCTTCATAAGCAAATAATGTCATATGTGCATGATAAAAGACTTCTAAGCGAAGTTGCACTTCGGCTCTGTTGGATTTTATAGAAAGTATGAGGATGGAAATTGATGGAAATAAACTTGCTTTTCTAACTCTACTCGATCATTCCAAGGCGTTTGACTCAGTTGATCATGAGCTTCTATGTCGCAAGCTATAAAATCTTTTTTAATTTCTCTTCTCATGCCATTGCATTGATTAGGTCCTACCTCGTGCACAGATCTCAGGCTGTGTATGTTGGTGGCAATAGGTCTAATTTTGTACCTGTACTCAGGGGTGTTCCGCAAGGTTCAATCCTGGGCCCTTTGTGGTTTGCGTTGTATGTTAATGACTTACCTAATGCGCTAAGATATTGTAATGTTCATATTTATGTTGATGATGTTGAACTATGTGTGCTGTCCTCTTGACCGTGTTGGCATTTGTATTAATGATATTAACTCTGAATTGACGAATGTTAGTGCATGGGCATCTGCCAATGGTTTATCAATTAATCCTGCAAAATCTAAATGTATTGTCATTCGCAGAAAAGCCTTCGATATACAAAACTTAGACAAGGTAATGCTGGACGGTGCAGTTATTGAATATGTTGACTCAGCGAAAAACCTTGGTTTGGTATTTAATCAAACTTTGACATGGAATAATCATATCATTAGTACAGTAGGTAGAGGGTATGGAATGCTTCGTACAATATGGCTAACACAGTATTTCACTCCTTTACAAAAGCGTACTTAATACCTACGCTACATTGTTAAAATTCAGAACAGTGTTGTTCATACACAAGGTTATTCATGTGAAGGAAACAAACTATTTATAACACAGGCATCAGTTTCTTCAATCGTCAAGGTCGGCACTGCTTATTTACACTAGGCACAAAACCGCGGGTTTTAATCGAGCTCAAGGCCTAACAATAATTATTTTATCATTATTATTGTTATGATAAATTTTTTCTTAATTGAAACAATTATTAAATTAGAATAGAAGAAAGAAAAAGTTTAGACAACTCCCAAAGCTCGTTGTATAGATCCATTTCGGGAACTGCCTTCATCGGCAACGTTTAGGCGCCGCTGCTATAAGTATTCAGCCATAACAGCGGTTTTTTGTTTGTCTTCATTATTCCTACTTCTATTCTGGTTCTTGCCAATTTATATTCACAGCACTGCGACATCTGTTGCAGAATAGATGTGAAAATAGGACTTGTTTGATGGCAATGATGCCATAGTGTCACATTTTATTGACACTTTTTCCCCGTGCTCTGGAATGTATTAACAATTTTTGTTGTTATATCGGCCTACTGATTTGTAAGATCAACAAAAATCGTTAGACACAAAACTCTGACATCTGAACGACAATTTTTTATCAACGCGTACCGTCTTTGGAACTCACTTCCAGTTAGTTTAAGGCTTATAACTAATACACTGCAATTTAGAAATAAAGTATTTAGCTTTTACAATGATTGTTAATCACTACAACTCTATTTTAGTACCTTCTATATTATTGAATGTAAACTTTTATATATTTTCTTTTTCAAAATATTTGTACCTCATTTTCTTTATCATCTTTGTGTTCCATTTTATAATGTATCCCTATTTCCCATTTTCTTACCTTCCCCTTCTTATGTAAAGTATATATCTTATTGTATCATACGTGACTGGCACTGTTAAATAATTTTTTCAAAAAAAAATTTTGTGTCAAGATGAATATATGTATATGTTAATAAATAAAATAAATGAATAAAAGCTTAGGTTTCGGCCACACTACAAACTGCAGTAGCAATATTTTCATTTGACCTGCCAGTGTGAACACGAATTGGTGCCAAAATGTTTAATTTAATGGTTGCTTCTAGGGGTGGGACTATTCGAATAAAAATTATTCGAATAATAAACTCTTTTAATCGCCAGGTATTCGTAATTAGAATAATATTTATTGGAATTTTTATTCGTTTATTCGCTTTCATTTATTCGAATTCCTTTCCTTATTCGAACAGTGCGCACTATTCGAATTGTAAAATAAAAAAAAAATCTGTTTATCTTGCGCTCATCGCTTGTACATATGGGCATGCACATGTATGTATATGTACATATATTTATGTGTGTATAGATACATACGTGCATCATATATATAATACTTCTATATCAATACCTTCCTATCTTCTTACAGCCTGATTCTAATGTGGTAACAACTTTCTTCAACACGGCAACTTTCTTCATGTGGTAACTTTTGTACCCTTTTGGTATTCTGCACACGTAAGTAGTCGGATTATTGTTTACCCATTAAAATAGGTGGTAACATCGATGTAACCCCACAAAAGCTGTTGTTTAGAAAAAGGCAATACTGAAAAATAACGAATTTTGAGCGCAAATAAGTAAACATAATAGTAAAAAAGTGTTGCCTCTTGCTACAAATATTTGTTTCCATGTACTTTAACAGTATATATTACAATATAGCTATGTAAAAACGTATGCATGTATGCACATATGTATATACACATCGTCCCGTTTATTCGTTAACATCATATATACGAGTGACACATTTTCGGTAAAGCCATGGCGGAACTATACACGGTGGCAGCATGGCGACATGCCTACAAACATAAATAAAAATTCCATGAACATCGTTTTTGTAAATTCGATGGACAAATGTCAAAATCGTACTGCGCCGGAAGTTGATGTATCAAATTAAATAAAAAAAGTTTATATTAGCTGTCCCATGCTGTCACCTTGTATCGTACCGCCATGGGTAAAGCGAAGAAAACCAACTTTTAAATTTCACCACATACACTCGTGAGTTTTTCGGTGATGACAGCGTTACCACTTTGGCCAGAATCGCGAATGAAACAACTGGTAACGATTTTCGGTTACATAATGTTCTGGGTACTATTTTACCGGTAACTCTAAGAATCGGGGCGTTAATGTGCAAATTTTCTGTCAATCATTATTTGCTGAAACTGTCCAAATGTATGTTCTGCGCATGCGCGGGCTTTGTTAGTGTTAGTGAATTGTAGTAGCGTATGTAAAACAAGTATTAAAGAGGTAACAACGGGTCACTATCCCCTTTACCCAACTTCTGCATACTAATTGTTATAAAATCTTAGCTTAGTCGATTAAACAATGAAAAGGCCAACAAATACAATACAAGGCTTGATGTATTTATTATTTAGACGTGGGCTGCAGCCATACAAAGTACATTATTTACATAAATAGGAAAAAAAAGAACAAGGTGACGAATTCATATTTTTGAAATGAAAAAAATGCAAATATACATGTATAAAAATATACTTATACATACATACCAACAAGCATTTCTTTAAACGTTTTTAAAAATAATTTAAAGTGAATTAGCTTTTACATACGTATATCTGCGCACTCAGCATGAATCGGTAATGCTATTCTGCGGAGTTCTTAAAACAATAAAAATTTTATAATACTAATGGAAAACAAAAGCTTACTTTTTTATTTGGAGAATGAAATAGCCTAATGTACAATTTTGATAGAAGCAAGAAGGCTTGTTGAAATATACATATGTATATTTAAGCCCCTTTTTACAAAAATTTAACGACAGCCTTGAGATTTTGTCTCCTTCTCTCATTGTATATCTGTACTGTAATGTTTGACAGGCTGCACAGTTCAGTAGTAGTGATATAGAATAATTAAATATATGAAGTGCATATATTTTTGTTTTTTTTTGGGGTTGCT